>NW_010207055.1:0-1621 GCF_000695765.1 Mesitornis unicolor
TTTATGTCAAGTGAGTCCAACTAGTACCTTGCTCCTCAAATGACTGATGGGAGCCTAAAAGGTCCATTTGTCACACTTTGCTACAAACAAGATAGATAAGAGGTTTGTGGCTCAGTCTTTTGAATAATAAGACAGATGCATGTTTTCATGAGAATATGAGTATTTTAGAAAGACAAAAAACAGCTTCTAGTTTCTTTTTAAAGAACATGGAAGAATTACATACATGTATGTAGATGATACTGGCAAAAGCAAGAACTACTTTATCTTCCACTGTATTCCATGTGTTGAAAGCTGCAAGAAAAACTGAAATAGAATAAGAGTACATTATATCCAACTAAGCCTTAACTTGAAATTATTTAACATATGATACATCTTGCAATTAAGATGACAGACACTTCAACATTTTGAAGTTGTTAGTTTGAGTGTTCTTGTTTTATTTTAAAGTGATGATTGCAAAATAGCACACAGTTTGTCACATAGTGCTGTGCATGAAATAGAAAGGTCATCATATTTATAGAAAAATAAAACAAACAAGCAAACAAAAAACAAGACAAGAAAAAACATATACTATAAACTAGATTTTTTAAAAAAGTAATCACGTGATAACTGTCTTGAACATTTGTTTTAATTTCACTGTCTTCAAGATTAAAGAAAATGGTCAATTTTTATGCATGATATAGAATTTTAAAAAGGCATGTTAGATTTGAAGTAATTTAGCATAGAGAATATACATATACATGTCTTCAATTTTATCTTTTCATAAAATGAAATTTAAAGCACAGATTTATTTTTCTTTGTAAATTGAGGGGACATATTGAAGTTTGACAGATACAAGCTTTTCCTGGTGACAAATGGTGAGATCCCAGTCTTTGAATACTAGTCATCTCTTTACTTAATCTCTTATGCAGGAAAACAAAATTAACAATTTCATCTGTAGATCGCTATTAGTTGAATTCTTTTTTTTGCTTACTAAACGTGATAAATTTTATGTTAAATAATATTGAGGTATGTAGGTCTACTATCTTAACATTAAATAATTACTTTTTATTTCTATACTCCACATTTTTCTAGTATCTTCCAAGAGGCAAAAACATATTTTGTTTTTTAATATTTTAAATAGTGAATCAAATGAACTCTCTACAACCAAGTTTTGCTATACATAGATATAGAATCAGAACTCATCCTCCTCATTTGTGGTTATTTTCCTACCTCTGGATTTTCTCTGATTATAAAGGTGAACCTCTACATTGTCTTTTTTCCACACTGCTTTCCACATTTCTGCTTCAAAATAGCCAATGAGTAAAAAATCATGAGAACAAGGATGTCAAAAAACTTCCATTAAGAGCAGGACAGTACTCAAACCCTTCAAAAAGTCACCCATGAAAGGGATGTTCTGAAGTTAGAAAGTTATTTTTCCAAGAGAAAATATTATACATTTAGGATAATCATATGTTCATTTTAATTGGATCAATAAAAGCTTTCATCCTAGGACTTAATATTATAGGAACTTTTTCAGAATACCTATAGTAGTGTAAATATTTGTTCCGTACATTTAATCAGTAGGATGTCTGAGTTAGCTTTGAGTTTTGGTTTAGGTTCAGGTTTTTTTTAACATAAATAT
>NW_010207055.1:2047-2438 GCF_000695765.1 Mesitornis unicolor
ATATAATCCTATTTTTTGAGAAGCTCCATCTAGGATTATTTTTCTCCTTTCTCTCTGACTAGTAATAGTGGTCTGGAAAGACCATGAAATAGGAGGGGAAACATATGTAGGCAGGCTATGAGAAGAAAGGAAATGACTATTTCATCCATATAGCTGTATAAATACATTGGTTTGGGAAAAGCACAGACTACATCTCTAGCCTGTATTATCTTTCTGTATCCCTACTCTTGAGTGGACATCTTCACTTAAGCTGGTCAAGGCCAGCTGACATTGGATCAATACCATATTGTGGTTCAAGGCCTAAGAATTATATCACATGAGCATGTATATGACAGATACCGTTATCAAGGCAAAAAAGTATGTACGTGCCAGGATCTAAGCAGATTCACAG
>NW_010207055.1:2469-3803 GCF_000695765.1 Mesitornis unicolor
CATTGTCCCTTTCTGCTACTGTACTGTTCCAATAATTCTGGACCTAGAATCAAAACAGAAACTCTTGAATTCACAATTGCAAAAGTATAAACAATATATTTTTACTTCCAAAATTTTGATTTCTGAAAGCATTGATTAGTAAAAAAATAAAAAATTTAAATCTTTTCTTGTTTGAAAAAATAATTTCTGATCCTTCCTACAACAGGAGGAATGGAATTTATTAAAAATTAAAAGCATCTTAAAATAGGAGTGATTAGTCAATACTTGAAAATATACTTACTAAATGTTATTAAAACTTTCATGATGTGATTTAATTCTAGTATCTGAATTTAATATCCAGTATCGTTTGCTCTTTTTCTAGCTAGTATTTCATCTCCAAAACTTACTTAATGGTTAGGCTGTATTCAAAAGCAATCACAGCTTTGGATAGCTAAAAAGAGAGTTAGTATTACCCCTTAATTCTCACTGAGACAAAAATAAAAATGCATGCCCCAGTGGTGTGTATCAGACTACATAGGACTATCTTATGCTTTATGATATTTTATGTAATCAATGAGGAAAAACATTATCCAAAACCAACAATGTTATTTGGCCATGATTGATCTGCTGTTTTCATTTAGAAAGTGACAGATGTACTGCATTCAGCATGAAGCTGAATTGTACACTAATACTCCACATATTTCCAAATTGAAATTAAAAAAAGTTGCAGTAACAACTGTGAGCATACGGATTATGGATATCTCTTTGGCATTAAATAATGCAATTATTAGTTAACAGTACATATGAATTTCCCTCAAGAAGATTTAATGATAGAAATGTAGAAGAATTTACAAAAAATTAATTGTGGTGAGGCAAAGACAATCTTTATTAATATTATAGGTTATAAAGGGAGTAATGTAGGCATATGCAGATAATGCTGTTGATTAATTCTAGGTCCTTTACCAGTGCTGATGGAAAAACTAAATGTCAAAAAAACTACCTGTAGTATTCAATTATTTTTATATCTATCATGATTAAGATCTTCAAAAGTCACTAGTTCAGAGCTTCAAGGTGATGAAAATCCAATAATCTTTGAGAAGTGTTTCTCCACAGCATTCAGATTTAGCCATAGTCTTAGAATGATGATTAGATTTTCTTTTTTTTTCATTGACTGTCTGTAATAGGTTGTTCTAACTAGAAGTATCTTCATAAATGCAGTTTCCTAATGTATAGCCAGGTTACAAAGAAAGAACCCACCGCTTACCCTTTTGTATTATAAAATGGTTTTGGCTTTCCTATTCTAGAAAATAGTTTTCCTTAATGCTGCTTCATAGTTCAAAGACAAGATGTTCACT
>NW_010207055.1:3834-4678 GCF_000695765.1 Mesitornis unicolor
TCTTTCCTCCTACATATAGCACAAGAAAAAGTTTAGAGACCAGAAGCACCAGTGGCTGCACAGCTTTGAGCATTAGACCATTTTATTAAAGGCCACCTGAAATTGTGGAAAGCCAAAATGCAGCAAATTCTAAGGAAAAAAGTCCACAGAATCTGTTTTCACTTTGGGTGTTTATATGTCTTACTGTATCTCATTACATGTGTGGTTCTACATTTTCAGTGTTACAGGCATAATATGTAATATACACACTAAGAAAATGGCTAAGAAAAGTAAAATTCCGTTAACTTCCCTGCAACTTAACCATACTTCAAACTCAACATGTGATTTTCTATAATTCAAGGATAGATTATATGTGTTTAGTATTTTTAAAACATACTATGCAATATTTTCTAAGCAGAAACTTAAAGTATTTATTATAATTTCTATTATTTGTTTCTTTCTGATGTTGGTATCAGAAGTTACTGTTAACATGGATCTAGCTCAGCTGAAACACCTCAAGAATACATTACTGATTTTTCACAAAACATTGTGGAACTTTATTTTCTCCAAATGTTTGAAATCTTTCCACTCAAAGGAAGGAAAAAAAACCTGCAGCACAGAACATGGAGAATGTGAGACAATTCTAAGAACTGTTCAAAAGGTGATGATTGCAGGATCCACAAGGAGTCATGGAGAAGATTGATGGAAATTTGTGAAAATTGATAATTCTTTCAAGAGATGGAACAGGCAAGAAAATGAGAATATCTGATGCACAATCCCAAATTTCATCTTGGCCAGAGGAGCTTTCCCCCTTTACTACTAAAGGTACAATTTTTGTGTAGCTGGATGTGCAGATTACTATGAA
>NW_010207055.1:4724-7379 GCF_000695765.1 Mesitornis unicolor
GCCCCACACTCCCCTTTTCATGAATTTATACCACTTCTACCCCTCTCAGACATGTTCCTCCAATCTGTCTGACATACCCATCATTTTCTTAATACATTACACTTCGGTCAACAAACAGGAAGAGGACTGAAGATATTTATATTTTGGTGGACTATTCTTTAAGTATAGTCTACAACACTTGCTTATGACATTGACATACTCACTACCCTGCCCAAGACAGAAAAGGCTCTCTGATCTCCTAGGATATCTCTTGATCAGGGTCAGAGGTGCTGACCTCCTTTTGTGACTAAACTATCTGATCCACCTGAGATTAACTTCCAGAGAAGACTGAACAGACTCCAGCCGATATTCTTCCAACTAACTCAAGGATACAGATGAAAACATCTTATGTCTTGATATGAGAAACCGTAAAGGTGGCCTGGTTAGAAGGGAAAAATTACTGAAAGAAGAAATTGCCTGCTGAAAAATACTGACAAACGTCTGCCAACCTAAACACCCTGTAGAAATGCATCTGGACTCTCTGAAGTGCCGCCAAGGTATCTAGAAACTGGAGACATCCTGAGATACCACCAACAAGCACAAAATGAAGAGACTGTAATGGCAACTTAAAAGTTTGAGAGATGGAAAAGTATTGTGAAAAATAAAACAGGTCTGAAAGAATAGAAAATGTCATCACCTATTGGATGTTACTGGTGAAAACCAGACATTAACAGCATCTATTGTTTGCTTGAAGTAGGATGTCCTACCCCCTCTTATAGCTTATATGTTATAAAAATAAGTTAATTTTTATAAAAAATGGGGCCTCTCTTTCTGTCTCTGACAACTTTCTGCTCAAATTCCATGTGAACCTCCTATGAGATCTTGGCTTCTCACTTCATAGTCTGTTTTGAACATAATTTCTTAAGTGAGACTCTATCTCTTATTGGTTCAGTTTGTCTTCCCTGCTTTCAGGGATGCTTGGTTTCCCCTCTGGGATCTGTTTGTCCTTTTGGGATTGTTTGGCTTCTTCTGAAATCTATATAATTAGGTTCATATTGTATAAATAATACCTATTTTCCATGTAACAGAAAAGCAAATGGGTTCAGAACAAGAACTGACTCTGACATTTACTGTCATCTAAAAGCTTATTTCCAGACCTTTGAAATGTCTTGTTTTCCAGATAATGTTGGACATATGCAGGGTATCTATTGAGAGTGACACTTTTGTTTCTGCTAAATTCTGAACCTTGTCTGGAAATTCGAAGTGTTCATTGTCCTTTTCCTATTCTCGTGTTTCAAAAATTAAAAGGCTCACTTCAGTCCCTTTTTCCCTAATTGTCTAAAGCCCCTTGGGTTAATTTACAATTTCAGTTTCCGTAACATCATGTGCCAATGACATCCATAATTTAATAGAATATTATTTAGAAAAAACTTCCCTTAAAAAAAAGACTGTCTCATATGAATAAAAGTACTGATTAATAGTACTTTATTCACATTTTCCATGTTGTTTGCATTTATGTAAATTTATATCATAATTATCTTAGTTATCTTGTTTTAAGCTGGAATGGTATAATAATAACAATTAGTTTTTATAGAAATGTCTTTGATCATCCTCTCTCCTTTTTCTAGGTTTTTGATACATAGGGCAACAAAGGGACAGAATTACATGCAGTATGATAATGACCAGGTATACTATCAGGTGTTTAAATTGTAAAATTGTATTTTCTTTCTGTATTCATGTGCTTCCAAATAAAGGGTAATATTTGATTTGCCTTTGCCTATTTGCCTGTGATTTGAGCCACAGAAACTGGCAAAGCTGTTTCCAAGTACTGGCCCGTGTATGTCTATAGTTAGTTGTCTTTCTAGTAATCAAGAACTTAATAGATAATTCAACAAGGTGCTAAGCACTTTGATCTCATCTGGCAAACTAACTTTAAACTCTGGACTGTGCTTGAATATTTAATTAGATTAAAACCTGTTTTCATCAGAAATGAGATGCCATTCAATCAGATCTCTTCAACTATGTATCTCACAGCTATCATACTAACAAAACATGCTCTTTGCGAAGCTTTGGTTCTGTGAGATGTTGAATACATTTAATTAAGCACCTGTCAGGTTCAGGTGGCAGTGTACATAACAGGGAGTCTGCTTATCTACCAAAATTCTAAAATATATTCTGTTCTGAGATTATTTGTTTTCATTTTCTGAGAGGAAGCACACTGTGTTAAAATACCAGTTTAATTAGAACAGAACCACCACATTTTCAGAAACATGGCAATACACTGGAATCTATGATTTCACTTAATAAGCTTCTGCACTCACTTGAAACTTGTTAATGATTATCATCTAATAGGCTGACAATTTTTATCATCAATAAGTTTTAAAAAAAAGTAGATAAACATGCAGCATGAAGAAGAGAAAAAAATGTGTTGTGGTTTAGGCCCAGTGCATAACTGAGCACCACAATGCCCAAAAAAAGGGCTAGTCAAAATAAGGACTTGGAGGGCTTCTCACCACTTAAACAGGTCACAGGCAAAAGACAGACTCATCATAAGGAATAAAAGAACAAAACAATTTTAATTTGTTGCCAACATCAGAGTAGAACAATGGGAGATACAACCAGATCTTAAAATAAAAAACACCTTTCCCCCACCCCTCGCTTCTTCCCAGGCTCAGC
>NW_010207056.1:0-10508 GCF_000695765.1 Mesitornis unicolor
CCCTCATCTCACAGATGCCCCTGCTGCTCTTGTGGCCGAGGGGCTGATGCCTCCCGCTGCTCCCGCCGTCGTTTGCGGCTCACGGGGCACGTCCAAAGCCTTCAGTAATAAATACAAACAGCGGCTGGTGGGGGAACATCAGTTTAAACCCGAGGCTCTAAACCACGCCTTTCTCGGTGCATCGTACTAGTAACATCTGCAGGTAATTTCCAAAGCACAGAACAAATCTTAAAAGGCACTTTTTGCCTGTTTACTGTTCGTATTTTTCATTTTGGGCGGAGTGAGCCGGTTTCACTTTCACTTCTCGGATTTGCAGCCCTTCAAACGGTAGAGGACATTTATTTAAAGCGTTCATAAGCAAAATAGTAAGTGTGAGTTGGAGTCAGAAAGTAGTGTTGATGCATTAAATTAGGCTTCCTTTTGGAAGGGCTTTGTGGTTGATTTCTGTGGAGGAAAAAAAGCTTATTGGTGAGGTGTAGAGTCTGAACGTGGTGTTACAATATGGTGAAAATAAGGCTTTTACCTTTTTATAGTCAACACACTCTTTTACTCCAAGGCAGTTTTGCAGTCTGTATTTATGTTCTCTAACAGTGTGACTTTATCTAGACTATAGTTCTAGCCTAGAGTCTCGACTAGATTACACATGTAGCTCTGCAGACTGCTCCTCAGAGACTTGTGTGATTTCAGTGGGACTCCACTTAGGTGAAACAGTCTGCAGACTAAGTTTCTTCCTGTAGTTGAAGGTGAGAGATAGCAGGTGATAAGGACAGAACGTAAATCTTGCAAAGTGAAATAGATTTTTAAGAACAACTTCACTATTAAGCTCAACAACAAATGGTACAGATTTAATTAACCAAATAAGACTTTATTTTGGTTTTGTTTAGTGAATTTTCATACAGGTAGATTTGTACTTCCATAGGAGCCATGTTAACTTCTGTGCGCCCTGGCACATTTTTTAACATGCATTCCTCACTGAAATCTATTTCCTGATTGCTTTTTTTCCTCAATAGGTTCTTTGCTTCCCCTTTAAGCCTCAAAAGTATTTCAGTTTATTTGTCTGTTTTGTTCACGTTTGACAGCAGAGCTGGAATCACAAAGATAATCTCTTACAAGTTTTGTGAAAATCAGTGGCTGTGGGAAGGAGAGGGCTTAAGTTAATATCTCCAGTAAGGAATAGGCAGTTATGTTCATCACTTTGTCTATTCAAGAAACGTCAGACAAATGATGCCCATGATAGCCATTGGTGTTTATTACTAGCAATGTCATGTGCTTGCAGTGTTATATTTTGGTTTGCTGTGGGTATCAAACATGATGCTCTTCCATTCTGCGGTCACAGTCCCCTGGAAAAGGATATGTGAATGGTAAACCAGGGGTGAATTGTAAGCCATCTCATCTTACAAATATAATTTCAGAACCCTGACAGTAGGGGGAAAAACTGATTGTGCTGAAAAACCCACAAGTCCTGTCTGTTTCGATTTGAAGTTACTGTACAGAATTATCTGCTTGGATACTAACAAATATTACATTTTCAGAGTAGGAGACTGCAAAACTTTGTCGTTGTTTGACATTTTCATCAGAGATCTGAATAAAGGCCTGGGAGCCAAGGCTTCTGAGTTGCCACCTACGTCATGGACCAGCGGGCGTAACTACAGCTTTTTATCCTGAATGCAGAACATTGCCCAAACATAGCTTTATACTCTCCAGGTGCACAACCTGAAAAGCAGCCAAAAAGAAACTGGTACTCCAAAGTGCCGTTCTTATGGACAGGCTCTGTGTTCCTTGGCAGATAGTACAAAATGTGGGATTAGGGCGCTAATTTAAGGTGCTCAGTCTTGGCTCTCTATAGTAGAGAGTAGTGGAGAGAAGCAGGTATTGCTAAAGGGCAGTTCCTCCTGCCTATCTGAGGTGCTGCCCAGTGTGTAAGATAGCTTTAGAGTCATGCTGCTGCTTTTTCATACGGGATGCGTAAAGTTGTCAAAAGGTGTATTAACATCATATTTCCTAACTTTTGTTTGTTCCTGTATCAGTATTAGTGGGACTGAAAAAGGAGTCTAAAAACAGAGAATCTTCACAACATCTTGCATCTGCAGGATTGTGTCTCTGGACTGATGTCAGTTCAGAGTTCAAGCAACATAATCTCATTACTTTTAAAATTATAATTTGGCTTTGTGAAATAAGTCAAGATGGAAGAGAGATTTAAGGCTGCTGAAAAAAAAATCATGAAAATGTAGTTTGCATGCAGGTTACAGAAGGCAAAAGTCACCAGCCATGAATATTGCTGTCCTCTTAGAGTTGGAGAAAAACAGAGCACAGGGACCAGGCCCTCATTTCAGGGGAATTCTGTTTTATTACAAATGTATAGTTAATTTACTTAAAATATATGGCATTTATTCTAAACTAAAGTGTAGGAAATATTAGCATCAATTAGTTAAATGAAGAATTAAGAACTTTTTGCTTTATTATCTAGGACTCTGTTGTTCATGCAGTGTCAGGACAAAAGGTTGGATAGATAATCTGATGTAGCCCCTACTTCTAGAGACTGATTCACACTTAGGGCTACTGTAATATGAAGTACATTTGGTCTTGTTTGACATGAATATAATGTTCTTCCTCTGAAGACTTTGTTGAAGGGAATACATATGGAATACATATGGCTGCCTCTGTAGCATAGGACCTTATGGAAAGTCGGGAAAGTCTTTTAGCTGATGAGAGTATGACTTGTGAGATAGATGGTGACTTACATGTCTGGTAATTAGGCTAGAAAAGATTGTCTCCTGTCTTACTATAATGCTTCATTTTTCCGATAGCAAACTATTTTCTCCAAGCTATGAGACTTTATCCTCTGCTTTCAGTAATCGTTTTTCCCATTAGGGCTGCCTGCAAGCTTGCTGTAAAGTGCCTCTAGTTTTAGCATGAGTGAATTTAGGGAACACACCCAGTCACGTCCAGATACAGGCTGGCTCTTTCTGGTGAGAGACCAAGACAAGTGTTTGTGCGTAGCTTGCCAGGAATACCTCTTGGAGGAGAGTGGAGTCTGCAAACAAGCAATCTCAAAAAGGTACAGAAGTCAAATGTGTTGTGTTCTGTACTTTCAGACCAAAGGATAAGTCTTGAAAACATGATTCCTGCAACTGTTCACACTGTCCTGAGTGCTCTGTATTTATGCTGCCACAGAAAGAACTGGTTGCACTCAGAGGAGAAACACCAGAAACACTAAGGACTGAAATGCGCTTGCAGCTAAAGTATCCTCATCATGAATAGGTACACAACTATCAGACAGCTTGGTGATGGGACCTACGGCTCTGTCCTCCTAGGGAGAAGCATTGAATCTGGAGAGCTAATAGCAATTAAAAAGTAAGTATTTTTGTTTGTTACTTAACAGTGAATGGTCCAGGTTTTTCCGTTCTATGGTCTGCATCACTTGGTCATTCTGCTTTGGGTACTTTGTGTTCCACTCATTTGTGTTTGGAGTTGCATTGGGACAGTATGCAAAGGTCAAGTTGCTTCTGTCTTCCAAAGCCCCAGCAGAAGATCAAGCAGGTGAGATATGCAGGCTTATTGTAGTAGTGCTCTGCTGCTACCTGCAAACATGTATTATTTATATGATTTAAAATATTCTGGAGTGCTGCTTTGGAATCTGCATCCCCTTCCCTGCTGCTTACGTGGAACATAAATTTCATTGTCTGATTTCCAGTGTAAAGCTAATACTGCAGTGGTAATTAATAGAATGGGTATCATTGTCCATTATCTGTATCTTTATATGCTACATATTGGTCTTTTCAGCTTAAGATTTTCTTAAAATTCCTTGAGAAATCCACTTGATTTTCTGTGCTGCTTCAGCAGTGACCTCAGTTTGTAAATGGCTTATTTGTCCTAGTTGTGGTAAGAGACAGCTATAAAGCATTGTGGGCACCTTCCTGAAATACCGACCATGACCCAAGGACACATTTGTCAACAGAGCTTTCAGTACAATGCTGTTTTGTTTGAACAGTCAATAGCTGGCTTTAACAACTTTACGAATCCTCTGCGCTGAGGATATTTTTCCTGTATCAAACCTTGACAGAGACACCTTTGATTTTCATTTTGCAACATGGAGAAAACGCAAAAGTTTCAGAACAAACCAGAAGATAGTACTCTCGTGGCTTACAAGTTAATGCCAATCTGTTATTAAAAACAGAAATGGCTTGGTGGCTTAATGCACAGGACAGTAACTGCAAAAACACTGCTTCAACAAACAAAAACCCCTGAAATCCAGTCCCCTTAATGAAGTGAAAGGCTTGTAGTTCTTCAGCTATTCTAATTATAAGAGCTCATTTTAAACTGGAAGCTTACTGCAATAATTTGTAATACTGAATTATTATTAAAGTCTGACAAAGGCTCAGATCTTCAAAGGGTACGTAAGTCCCTCTGAAATCCAGACTCTAAGCAGTTGGGCATTTTTGTGAGTTTAGTCTGTGCTCTTGTGTGTGTCCATGTGAGCCTTTGTCCTATTGGTCCTAAAGCATAGAATTATGTGTGAAGGAACTGAGTCATAGTCAAGATGCACATGAACAAATAGAACCATACGTTACATACAAATGCTATAGTCGGAGTCACTAGCTTAGGAGAAAACAGATCTTCCACACCATTTGTTCCTGTTAGAGCAGAGTTGCTTGAAAGGAAAAGCAGAATTTGAAAAACAGTTGGCATGATAGATACAACGTGCAAGGAAGAGAAAAAAACATGGGGAGTGGTGCACACTGAAAAATGAAGAAGTACAACTTAGGAGGGGAAAAGTATTGAAATTACAGAGAAATTAAAATGTAGAGAAAAGGAGGAAGAAGAACATGATAAAATTTGTGACCTGACGAAGTGCTTTAATTTGGCCTTCATTAGATTTGTTTCAAAACTTAGACTAAGCTGTTCATAACTGTTGTAATCCTTGTTCTTTTTACAGTTAGACTCTAGCACATTGTAGAAAAATAGGAAAAATAGGAAATAAAAACAGCACGCCCTGGCTTGTTGAAGGCTCTATATATCTTTGTAGGAAGATATATATATATGGAAAAAGGCAATTCTGTGTAATAGTAATGCTTTTAAAATGTGTTAGAGTGTACCTTGTCTGGAGAAGTAAGGTTTTTTGACAAAGGAGGTAACACCTTATACTTTGGTGGAAGAACTGAATTGTTAAGATGTAGTGAGACTTCTGTGTCTAAGACCAGCTGATGTTCACCATGTATTGTTTTTTGTCTACTAATGTAGAATGAAGAGAAAGTTTTATTCCTGGGAGGAATGCATGAACCTTCGAGAGGTTAAGGTACTTGTTTCATTCATGGTTGACCTTAAATTAGATGATCTCTTGTTATGTTTTGGGCTAATATCAAATTCTTTCCACCCCTTTTATCAAGAACTTCACCTAATATGAACTGTGGCATATGGTATTATGGTTCTGTTTGCTGGCTCTGCATTTTTACAGGGTGTCTGTAGTCTTATAAAAATTCTTATGAAGATTCTGTAGTCTTACAATAAATCATTTGGTTGTAGAGAGCTGCTTCCTCATTGCAGTGGTGGTGAGTGAGAGAGCGAGCTTTCCTGTCACAAAACCTGGAGTTGTTTTGTGTTTGTTTTTCAGAGCTTCAGAATATGTGCCCTTTGCTCAGCAGTAACCTTTGTACACCCAGTTATTTCTGCGTAGTTGGTTTGAGGACAGACATTTAGCATGAAGTTCTGACAGCAGCAAAACTTTCAGAGTGTTTCTAAGGACCTTCCTTAATTTCTAGTCCTTGCAATCACTGTTGCAAACATGCAGAAAACCTATGTCACCTTACTTACAGTGAATGAGCTCAACTGGCTACCAGAGTTATTTGGTAATACTTGGAGTTCTGGTCTTTGTTCTCAGAGCTCTCTGATTATTTACAGTATTGCAGAATTTTTGAATCCAAGTCTTCTGAATCAGTGAAATAGCTTTTTCTTTTTCATTGGAGTAAGATCCTTGTAAATCCTGTTTGTATTTTCTGTTTCTAGTCTTTGAAGAAATTAAACCATGCCAATGTAGTAAAGCTGAAAGAAGTTATCAGGGAAAATGATCATCTGTATTTTGTGTTTGAATACATGAAGGAAAATCTTTATCAGTTAATGAAAGAAAGGTATGTAACAGCGTCACCCATTCCTGATATAAATTAATTACTTGCATAATGTGCTTTTAACACCACTGTTACATTTCAAAGGATTTTGGATCATCTGTCTAAGCTTAAATTACTCTGGCTTAAAGCTGTATGCTGCAGTAGAAGCTCTGCCTGTCACCACTGAGCATATCCCAGACAGTTTAGTGAGAGTTTCCAGTGTCTCTTCCCAGATTAGCCTGGCACATAAGTAGGGTGCTCTTTTGAGAATTAGAAATGGTAGACTTTTAACAGCCCTCATGCTGAGGAGTTCTGGAACCTAGAATGGGATTTCCAGGGAAGTATTCGAACCAGCAATGCTTTTTCTATTAGAGGGTGGTATAAATAAATGAATAAATAAAAAGCAGTTGAAATGGTGCTGATTTTTAATTCAATGAAATGATGAACCTTGAGAAAATTGTTCAAGTGTGTAACGTACAGACCAATTATCTTTAGGAATTTCTTAGAAATGCTTGATATATCCTACCTCCTTATGAAAACAAAAAAAGTAGATGTCTGTAAAAGTGCGCTACACATGATGTTCTCTACAGCTTAGCTAGGCCTTGGACTGTTTAGACATTGTATAAATCAAACCTTTAAGGATGTGATTTATTAGTTAAAATTGGCAGTCTTGCTGGAAGGGACTGTAGAGGAAATACAACTCTTTTCCTGCTGTAATTTAAAAAATAAGCAAGGAAATATGAAAAGCTGACTCTAGTAGCTGATCTCACTTCTGAAATATGTGATGGTCAGGTTGAGCGGAATAAAGCTCAGGAAATTGAATAAGGCCCAGGCCGTCTTCTTCATGAACTGTCAGGTTCTTTCTGAATAGAATTGCCACTGATTTCCACCCCAGCCCATCTGCTGTGTTTTGGCATGCAGAGGGGCAGCTGGTTCAGAGCTGTTTGATCAGAATCCTCTCTTAGTAAGAGAGGCTGTTGTTAAACCATCTGCCATGGCTGATTTTCTTACCTGAATATTATGAGGAGAAGAACCTCTTGTTTCCAGTGACAGGAGATGAGGTTGTTTTTTCAGATAACAGGAGAGAAGTAGCACCTCAGCTGTTACATAATGACAAGGTAAAGTCAAAAGTATGGGTTGTGTGTGGTGTAGAAGAGAGGCCAGAAGAAACTGTGCGTGGCACTAAATCAGCATGAACCCTTGGCGTTTTGAGGAGCATGTTTGATGAGCTATACAGGTTAAGTAAGGGTTGTTCAGTTTGACAAATTTTCTTTTTTTTCTCCATTTTCTACTTCAGTGTCCCACATAGTCTTAACACAATATCACGTAGTCTTATAATGTAATATGGCAGTTCTGAAAATGCTGTGTAAATTTTATTGGAGAAATAAACTACATGACAGTGCTTAAACTATGTCTAACATTTTTATTGTCATTGTTACCTCTTATCTTTGGTTCATTAAATGGCATAAGGTAATGTGTGAACTTAATAATTATTATTTATTTCTTCACTTTTCTTTTGTCCCACAGAAACAAACTTTTTCCTGAGTCTACGGTTAGGAATATTATGTATCAGATCCTTCAAGGGCTTGCATTTATCCATAAGCATGGTAGGTTATGTTTTAGCTGTAAACATTTTGAATTAGAGCAAGGTAGTGTCTGTGTAAGTTTTCTAATGAGTACACTAACAATTACATTACTAACTTTAGTAAAGGGAGTGATCAAAAGAATGGCACTATATGAGAAATTCAGATTACTGAAAATATCCGTACGTTATAGTTGCCTGATATTTTAGTCTGGAGGTTTGCTCAGTTCCTTTTCTGTAGATTTCTACTTTTTCATACTGGTAGCTGGCCACTTTCTAAAAGTCATCTGATGTTAATGGGCACATTTCTGGGTAGAATTAGAGGTCCCATGAGACTGAGAGTAAAGGAAAAATTACTCTTCTCAAGGTATACACAGATGCTTGAATAAAATGCACATTCCCTGTAAGATACACTTAATAAAGTCTGAGTGACAAACAGCTTTCATTGCATGGCCTTCCAACTAATTTTTACAATAATGATAAAAGCTAAAGTTGATGTACCAGCCAGTAGTCACAAGACCCACTTAACTAATAAAAAAATTACTTACTACTTACCATGTTTTGCTGTCCTCTGCAATTCTGCCTGCTAAATACATGTTGCTGGTCAGCTCTCAGGGTTATCAGAAGAGAACTAACATCAGTGGCCAAAGTCCTGGAAGGGAAAAGCTTGTAGGGCCAGCATTTCAGTTCACTTGAAGAACACATTTAACTTTGTTTTGCAAAACATTTTCAAGTTAGTAGTTTTATTCTCTGTTCTAATGGGGCTTGGATACACTTCTGAAACCAGACTAGAATTTCTAGTTTGTTCCAGTGAGGTACAAAATAATTTTAAACCAGAAAAATAATATGGTCTATTTACAAAAATCTAAGCCACCTTATTTTAATGAATTGTCAAATGTATCACAACCTTTCAGAATACCTTTTACTGCTATTTAACTTACTATAGCCATGAAGAATGAATAATTCAGTTTCAAAACTCTTATTCACTGACCTACTACACTCTAGACTGGTATTTCTGGCAAGATGTTGCAAATCCATATTTAAAAAGTTCTGGAAATTCATGGCAAGCTTGACAGTATGGTCTTGATGGTCTTGTGGCCCACAGTGTAAGACTGGGTGTCCCAAGATTCCCTCTGCAACGGTTTTGGAAAAATCGCATGAACTTTTTTACCCTCTCTCTATTTCTCTGTTCTGTTCCAATATGGCTTAGAAATGCTTGTCAAGTAAACTTTTTATGTTCTTTGTCCATCCAAACTCTAAGCATCATTTCATATCTGAATAAACAATTGATTGGCCTTTTTAGAAGTTGGCCGTAAAATAAATTGCTTCAAAAGCATTCTGTTGGTGCGCTGCATGTCAGCATGTCAGCAAAATACAGAAGTGATTGTACTAAATGCTGAAAACAACCTTGGTTGCTCTGTCTGGTGTCTTCCATAAAGAGACAGTGGTTCAAGCTGGCGCCAGAAAATATGCTTAATATCCCTAGAAAGGATGTAATTTGCTGATTAATAAAAATCTACAGCACTATGTCTTCAATGATCATCTGCATTAATATAGTTATACTGGACAACGTCAACACATCCTATGTGAATGTTTATTCTGCTCTCTATGGGAGCATATTCAAGGCTGTGGAAATAACTAAGCACTTTGGAAGGTCTCTGAAAAGAAGGTCAAAGAGCTCTAGTAAGGTACTACAGAGGGAGCCATGTGTAGGAAACGGCGATCTCAGATGCCTGCAAAAAAGAAGCATAAGGACAAGTTTTCCAGACTAAGAGTGGAAGCAAATTTCAGAGGCAGTAGTCAGTAATATTCTAGCCCTCTTCTCTCATTTGTATTGGGAGTGCTCTTGCCCAATACTCATTTGTGGTCAAGTTTTGCTGACTGCAGAGAGCACTAAAAAATATGCTGTCTGATGCGGTGATGTGTAACTGAGTGCTCACAGATTATGTTCTTGTATTTAAAAAGCAGCTTCAGAACGAAAAAAAAAACCAAAACCAAAACCCAACTCATTTTTTAATCTGTATTCTGTTTAAAAGAAGTTTTGATGTAATTTTTTAATCTTTATTGCACAGTTTCCAACACAATTAGAATGAAACTGACATTGTGGTGTACATTATTTTTCTGTTAAAGTGTCACTTGAAAAGGAGCTCTCTGACTGAATGCTCTGAATTATTATAAGTATTATTGTATATTACTTGTGTATACTGTTCTTCACAGTCTGACTGAACAACCATTATACTGACTAGTTCTATTGATCACATAAGACTTTGAATTTGTTGTGCTATGCAAGCTTCAGCAATAAGAGGTAAAGCAAAACAGTCCTGGTGGAAAATAAAGGCTACAGGTGAGGGTGGCATTGCAAAGTGCATCAATATTTCGTTTGAATTTTAGGGTTCTTTCACAGAGACTTGAAACCTGAAAACCTCCTCTGTATGGGACCAGAACTTGTGAAAATAGCAGACTTTGGCTTAGCCCGAGAAATCCGCTCTAGACCTCCTTACACTGATTATGTATCCACAAGATGGTAAGTGCTACTATTCACTTACTTTGTGTGAAACTTACAACCAAGCCTTTAAAGTATTAAATTCGTGCTGAAGGGAATACCGCTTTCGATGTCTCCTCTATGAAGCTTTTATTTAAGCTTGGCATAAGGTGAAAAGCTTCAGTTAATGCATGACAGTTTACAGATGGCAGCAGCACAGGAACTAAGAGGGAGCTTGATAAAGCAGGTGGGACATGCTGGGACTGCTGCATGTCTGGAAGGCATAAGAGAGCTTACATGAGCTTATGTAGGTTTTAGTTCTCAATTCTAGAAAAAAAAAAAA
>NW_010207057.1:0-2579 GCF_000695765.1 Mesitornis unicolor
CTGTGATTCTGTGATTCTGTGAAGCTGGAGGCATGGGAATAAAGCAGTCTATGCTGGGTTTGGTATGACAGAGTATTGCAATGTATTGGAACACAAAGCCAGCCTGGAGGATATAATGAGTACGAAGAGGATGCTGCAAGTGGATGTGAAATCTGGGTTTGAATATGGGAGGCTGAGACAAGTGTCTGGAATATGCAGACATTGAGAATGACAGGGAAGAGGGACAAAAGGAGCCAACTGAAATTCATTGCATAACAGGTGTTTGAAAAGCAGAAAGAGATGAGAAGAATAGCTCACGACTTGGTGTTGGGGCCCTGTGGACATTCATAGGCTTTCATAGCCCTGACCAGCCTCAATCAGGATACGCACCTAACCCCTGACCATGATGCAGGAGCCCCATTTCAGCTCAGCCCTGCCTCCCAGTGCCTGTGCTGGTTTATTCTCAGCTCCTGGTTCATCTCTCCTCATGGGCATCCCTGACCAGAAGAGCAGCAGAGGTGGAGGCTGTATAAGAAGGTCTCAGAAATGGTTATGACCATGTCAAAAAGACTAAGAGGAAAGACTGGGTTATATTACTCTTGTATAAAACTGCACTCTCAAAATTAGGTACCAGTTTTCAGCTTATCACTTTTTTCCTCAATATACCCACCTGTACAGCATATTGTTAGTCTTGTTGTGAAGATAAATATATTCATGCCTACAGAGCAGACAGATGGTATATTGATGAGAACTGCTGAAAAGCTGAGGAAAAAATAAATGATTTTGTCTTCAAAATAAAAGTTGAATAATATGTAGTAAACATATCATAAGACTCTGCTTTATGAAGAAAAAAGAGAGCATTTAATAGGTGCTCAGTAAGCAGGTAGTCTCTTTTAGGCTATGCAAAATGCAGGAATAATTAACAACATAATAAAATGGACACAATTAAAGAAATGTCCTGCATTATTTCCTTAGCTTGTGTGTATGTCACATATTTACAAGCAGACTGACATAAGAGCTCACGTTTTTATTCATAGCTTCATCCTTAAACTGTGGGTAAGTAGATGTTTGTATGTTGTCCCCTGTTTACAGGGATGAAGTATGACAGTGTGTAATTTGGCAGGTGTGAAAATTCCTGTGATCTACCAAATGCAGTGGCAGGTGTCCATCTCCCACAGTGAGTACATTAATCCTTAGAGGAACCTCAATCTCCTGTTTTTATACAAAACTTTTATATCCTTTATAAGAAAATAATATTTGGATGTTTAGCAAAGTATTTTGTTGAGATGATTAAAAAAGAAAATGTCTTCTCCTTGGTCACAGTTTCATGTTCTCATTAGACCTATTTGAGCAGCACTGTAGCTTTGAAGAAACTTGCTCCTCAACTTTGTATGTTACCTGTTAGGATCATAGAATCATTTAGGTTGGAAAAGACTTTTAAGATCATGGAGTTGGAGTCCACATGTAAAACTGACATTGCCAAGTCCACGACTAAACCACATCTCTAAGTGTTACATCTAGACAACTTTTAAACATCTCCAGGGATGGTGACTCAACCACTTTCCCAGTCAGCCTGTTCCAGTGCTTGAAAGCCCTTTCCATGAAAAACTTTTCCTACTATTCAATCTAAACCTCCTCTGGTGCACCTTGAGGCTGTTTCCTCTTGTCCTAGCTCTGAACTTGCATGACAGACCTGCATCAGAATTTGAGCTGCCCAGAAGATCACTTGGGCAGCTCTAACAATTGCTTATGCAAAAAATTACTCTCACCTTAGTCTGACACAGAAAGGAACACAATAAATTGCCTTAACTTGCTACAGCTCATGTTTAAGAAATCTGTTTTTCCTCAGGAGTCTTCTGACCTTAACTGAAATGGCTGAAATTACTCAGGCATTCTGTGTTTCATACATTAGCTCTTGTCAGTTGTTCAGTACATATTCCTGAGCCTGTTTAAATAGTCAGAAAAATCACGTCAGCTTTCTATAGGCTCAGCCTTTTCTAACAATTGCTACATTATGAACCTTGTCTGCTCTAAGAAAGTAACAGTTGAGTCACACAAAGACCAAATTATCCCTTGGGCTAATTTTATATACCACAAACACTCAGTCTAATAATTACTTGGGTACTTTGGATATGATATATACCTACTCATATATGGGTAAAATTGACCATTGTCACTGCTGTAAGTGACTAGTGACTGATCACTTCAATGTGAAGAATGAGGCTGAGAGTGAAGGCTGTTTCTCTATGCATGGTTTCAAACTATTGCCATGTTGTATTAAATCCTAAATTTGACAAACAATTGTGATTTATCTTGAATGAAAGTAAGCAAACAGGGAAAGCATCAGAACCTGTTATTTCTCATCCCTCTCCTTTGAGATGTATGACATCTTGCCGGCTTTTCATTTCTGAACTGCTTTTGTTGACACACAGCCGTCTTCTTTTCCTGTTTGTGTCTGTACTGGGTTTTTCTGTGAGGGGTTTTTTGGTTGTGTCTTTGGTAGCAGGGGAATGGCTATGGAAATGACCCTTTAAGAAGCTACCTTTTCAGGTAGCTTTTCAGCTCCCCTTTTGCTTTTGTCAGACCCACCTCTGACCAGG
>NW_010207058.1:0-263 GCF_000695765.1 Mesitornis unicolor
CCCTGGCACAGCACCCGCGTCCGCGGGGTGGGTCCCTGGGGTCCCGTTCCCCTCCCGAATCGCGGCCGTTCCCGAGCCCCAGATGTGCTGTGTGAATGGAGCCGCTGGACGGGAAAATCGGCCTCGTTTCCAGGGACGGAGGAGTCCCCTTTTTGTCCGTGAGGAGGAATCTGAGCGGATCCGGCCCCAGACCCCTCCGCGCGTGGGGCTGGGCAAGAAGAGGAGCCGTGTTCATTCAGGGGTGACGGGGGGGGGAGACGCAC
>NW_010207058.1:340-728 GCF_000695765.1 Mesitornis unicolor
GATGGGGCATCACGGCCCGTGTGTGCGCCTCCGGTTCCCCCTCCACGTCCTTATCCCCGACCAGGGGCCGTAACCAGCCTGCCCCGTGCACGCAGCCCTCACCAGCACTTTGAGATGGGGCAGTTCATCCAATTCACAGCAAACCTGGAGCTCCTCGCGGTTTAACGAGGCCCCGGCGCGGAGCTCGGGCACCCTTGGCGTCTGTGGCTGCTGGGTCCGCTCTCCCGGCGGCTCCTGGCTGCAATTCCAGAGCGGCCACAGCTCCTTGCTGTGAGGAGACCTCGCTCTGCCCCCCCCGTTCACCTCCCTGGTTTTCTCTCCCCGAGGTTCACGTTCCAGGCCGTGATCAACGGGCGCCGGTTCCCGCCGGCGGAGGACAGGAGGCAGA
>NW_010207058.1:746-1028 GCF_000695765.1 Mesitornis unicolor
GAGCAAGAAGCTGGCGAAGCAGGAGGCGGCGGCAAACGCCATGAAGGTGCTGATGAGCGAGGCGGAGAACGGGAGAGCGGCGGGAGTGAAGTGCGAGGAGCCGTCGCCCTCCGACACCTCGGAACCCGAAATGGTGAGTCCCGTTCTGTACCTGCTGTGGTAGGAAACAGCAAGAAGGGAGCGAAGCAAATGGCAGCAGAGGTTGCTGTGAAGATCCTGTCCGGGGAGTCTGCGCCCCCCGTCCCGCCCGAGCAGGGACAGGGGGGTCCCTCGCAGACCCGG
>NW_010207058.1:1409-1781 GCF_000695765.1 Mesitornis unicolor
GAGCCACGGCCAGGGCTCTGCTCTGCGCTGCTCTGCGCTGCTCTGCACCGGCTCTGCCGTCCCCGCAGGTTCATCTACCAGGCCAAGGTCGGAGGCCGCTGGTTCCCGGCCGTGACGGCGCACAACAAGAAGCAGGGCAAGCAGGAGGCGGCTGACGCGGCGCTCAGGGTCCTGATCGGGGAATCGGAGAAGATGGAGCGCATGGAGGGGATGAGCGTCCCCGAGGTAAAGTCCTCGTCCTGCGGAGCCGCGGCCCTGCCCGTCCTGCGCCCGTCAGCAGAAAATCCCCTCCCGAAGCCGCTGAGCTTTGCTGTCCGGGGCTGCGGCTGAGCTGACGTCCCCTGAAGCGGCTTGGGGGGCTTCTCCGGGGGA
>NW_010207058.1:1818-2995 GCF_000695765.1 Mesitornis unicolor
CTGCGCCGGCGCGGGAGCTCGCTCTGTTTGAGTCCTCTCCTCCCAGATCCCTTCACGCCGCGTTAGCACCCGTGTGTCAGCTCAGGCCTCGCGCCAGCCCAGCTCGGAGCGCTGGTGGTGTCAGGAGCAGCGTCCCAAAGCTGCGCTGCCTTCGGTCGCACCCAGGCCGCGTCAGCTCCAGGGAGCCCTGCCCGGGCTGCGGCTCTGAGCTGCAGAGCACGGTGGGATCTGGGGTGGTCTGAGCACGGCAGTGACCCCAGGGATCCCTCTGGGGCAGGACACAGGGATCCTCGGCCGGGTCCTGGGAATGGGGGCAGTTGTCCCTTGTGGGGGGTTGTTCCTTGGGAGGGTTTGTTCCTTGTAGGGGTTTGTCCCTTGGGGGAATTTGTTCCCCATGGGGGTTTGTCCCTTGCTGGGGTTTGTCCCTTGCTGGGGTTTGTCCCTTGCTGGGGTTTGTCCCTTGCTGGGGTTTGTCCCTTGCTGGGGTTTGTCCCTTGCTGGGGTTTATGGGGTTTGCCCCTCAGTGGGGGCTTGTTCTTTGGGGGAATTTGTTCTTTGGGGGAGGAGGGGGTTCTTTGTTGGGGTCTTTTCCTTCTTGGGTTTTGCTCCTTGGGGGAATTTGTTCCCCATGGGGGTTTGTCCCTTGTTGGGGTTTGTCCCTTGTTGGGGTTTGCCCCTTGGTGGGGTTTGTCCCTTGTTGGGGTTTGTCCCTTGGGGGAATTTGTTCCCCGTGGGGGTTTGTCCCTTGTTGGGCGTTGTTTCCCATGGGGGTATTTTCCTTGTTGGGGTTTTCTCCTTGGGGCAATTTGTCCCTCACTGGAGTTTGTCCCTCATGGGGGTTCACTCTTTGTTGGGGTTTGTTCGTTGGGGGTTTGCTCCCCATAGGGGTTTGTTCCCCATAGGGGTTTGTCCCTTTTTTGGGGTTTGCTCCTTGTTGGGGTTTGCCCCTTGTTGGTTTGTTCCCCATAGGGGTTTGCCCCTTGTTGGGGTTTGTTCTGTGGGGGTTTGTTCCCCGTTGGGGTTTGTTTCCTGTAGGGGTTTTCCTCTTGTTGGGGTTTGCCCCTCATTGGGGTTTGCTCCTTGTTGGGGTTTGCTCCCCACTGGGGTTTGTCCCTTGTTGGGGTTTGTCTCTCATGGGGGTTTGCCCCTCACTGGGGTTTGTTCCTTGGGGGTTTGC
>NW_010207059.1:0-2406 GCF_000695765.1 Mesitornis unicolor
GTCCCCGTCGCCCCCCATGGCGGGGCCTTCCCTGGCGCCACCGCCCCGCGTTCCCCCTCCGCACCGCGGCCTGACCGGAGACACCGCCCCGGGGCTCCCGTCACCGCCTCCGCTTCAACTCGAACCCGCCCCCCGGTCCCGCCCCGCTGCTCTTCCGGTCTTGGAAACACCGGCACCGGGTACCGCGGCCGTGGGGAGGCGACAAAAGGCACCGGTTACAACCGGTGAAGGGTGTGAGGGCAGCGGTGCTGGTGGTCACGGTGACACCGGTGACGATGGTGCTGGTGGCTGCGGTGACGTTGATGGTCCCGGTGTCGCTGGTGCCAATGGGCCCGGTGACGGTGACAGCGATGGTCCTGGTAACACCGGTGCCAATGGGCCTGGTGCCACTGGTGCTACTGGTCCCAGTGATGGTGACACTGATGGTCCCAGTAACAGTGGTGACAACGGGCTGGGGGTCACTGGTGCCAGTGGTCCCAGTACCACTGGTGCTAATGGTCCCAGTAACATCGGTGCCACTGGTCCCGGTGACAGTGACATCGATGGTCCCAGTATCACCAGTGCCACTGGTCCCAGTGACGGTGACACCGATGGTCCCAGTACCACTGGTGCCAATGGTCCTGGTGCCACCGGTCCCAGTGATGGTGACACCGATGGTCCCAGTACCACTGGTACCAATGGTCCTGATGTCACTGGTGCCAGCGCCAGTGATGCTGATGGTCCCAGTGACACCGGTGCCACTGGTCCTGGTGACAGTGACACCAATGGTCCCGGTAACACTGGTGCTAATGGTCCCAGTAAGACTGGTGCCATTGGTCCCAGTGGCAGTGACACTGATGGTCCCAGGAACACCAGTGACAATGGTCCCAGTGACGGTGACACCAATGGGCCTGGTGCCACTGGTGCCACTGGTGCCACTGGTCCCGGTGACGGTGACAGTGATGGTCCCAGTAACACTGGTGCTAATGGTCCCAGTAACACCGGTGCCACTGGTCCCGGTGACAGTGACACTGATGGTCCCAGTACCACTGGTACCAATGGTCCTGATGTCACTGGTGCCAGCGCCAGTGATGCTGATGGTCCCAGTGACACCGGTGCCACTGGTCCTGGTGACAGTGACACCAATGGTCCCGGTAACACTGGTGCTAATGGTCCCAGTAAGACTGGTGCCATTGGTCCCAGTGACGGTGACACTGATGGGCCTGGTGCCACTGGTGCCACTGGTGCCACTGGTCCCGGTGACGGTGACACTGATGGTCCCAGTAACACCAGTGCCAATGGGCCCAGTGACAGTGATGGTCCTGGTGCCGACGGTCCCAGTACCAGTGGTACCAATGGTCCTGGTGCCACTGGTCCCAGTGACGGTGACACCGATGGTCCCAGTACCACTGGTGGCAATGGTCCTGGTGCCACCGGTCCCAGTGACGGTGACACCGATGGTCCCAGTACCACTGGTACCAATGGTCCTGGTGCCACCGGTGCCAGTGACGGTGATGCTGATGGTCCCAGTAACACTGGTGCCACTGGTCCTAGTGACACCAATGGTCCTGGTGACACCGATGGTCTCGGTGACGGTGACACCAGTGACGGTGACGCCGATGGTGCCGTCCCCACCCCAACGGTGCCGTCCCCACCCGGGTTATTTTTAGGCCGTGCATAAACAAGCGGCCAGGAATAGCGCGGTGGTGGCCCCGGGGATCGCAGTGGTGGCCCCGGGGGTCGCGGTGGCACCACAGCACTCACAGGCTGACGGTGATGGGGGACAGGCGGACACCCCCGAAATGGGGACACGGGGTCCCCCTGCCATAGGGGGGACACGGTGGCTGGGGGTCTCACCCCAAAACCCAGCAGTCCCCAAAGCTGGGGTGTCCCAAAACTGGAAGGGGGTGAGTTTGGGGGTCCCCAAGCTCTGGGGGGGGTCCCCAAACCTGGTTGTTCCCAAACCCAGGGGTCCCCAAAACCGAGGGTCTCCAAGCCCAGGGGTGCCCTAAACCCTGGTGGGTCCCCAAACTCTTGGGGGTTGCAAGCCCAGGGGTCTCCAAAACTGAGGGTCCCCAAACCCAAGGGTCCCCAAAACTGGGGGTCCCAAGCACAGGATTCCCCAAAACTGGGGGTCTCCAAGCCCAGGGGTGCCCTAAACCTTGGGGGGTCTCCAAATCCTGGGGGTCCCCAAACTCAGAGGTCCCAAAACTGGGGGATCCCCAAACCCTGGGGGGGGGATCTCAAACCCTGGTGGTCCCCAAAACTGGAAGGTCCCAAACCCTGGGGGTCCCAAACCTGGGGGTCCCAAGCCCAGGGGTCCCCAAACACCAGAGGGTCCCAAACCCCAGTGGTCCCCAAAACTGGGGACTCTCAAACCCTGGGGGATCCCAACCCCTGGGAGTGGGTCCCCAAACCCAGGGGTCC
>NW_010207060.1:0-1266 GCF_000695765.1 Mesitornis unicolor
AAACCCTCCTTCAGTGTGAAACCCATGCTAGTTTTGAATCCGAGGACCAAAAGTGTTGTAACGTTGTAAAAAGGGGGAAAGAGGGGGGGAGGGGGAAAAAGCGGAAAAAAAAAAACCTACGAAAAAAATTAATAAAAAAAATTATCAGGATAGATCGTTGTAATTGAAACAAACGCTTGATGTTACCGGGAGAGTAAACTACTTGGATCTGATTAATTTATCGTTTGTGTATGCTTTATTTATGGCTTATAAATGTGTATTCTGGTAGCGACTAGCCAGATTTTCACAGAACTATATTAAAGTGTTATTGGCGGTTTTTTTCCCCTGCATCTCTCTTCCGCCGGGACTTGCCCACTGCCACTCCGACGGGGTCCCGGCCACCGGCCCCGCCATCCCCGCCAACCCCGGCCGTGCCATCCCCTCCACTCCCGGCCCCGCCGCCCCGACCGCGCGGCTGTGCTAGCCCGGAGCTCTACGCCGGTTTCCCTGGGAGGGACTCGGTCCGCTGAGGAGCCAGCCCGGGAAGAAGGAAGGGGGATGTTAGCGGGAGGAGAGGGACGGCCCGAGGGGTCGGTTTTCCCCCGCACAGACTGGGGTTCAAGAGCGGGGACCCCACGGACCCGGCACGAAGCATCACAACCGGTGCCGCCGCGGGACTCCACGCCCCGCAGTCACTGGACGGTGTTAACTCTGTCTCGGAGGGGCAGCGCATCCCGATCCTTCCCGGGGCGGGCCGAGGGGAATACCTCGCTACCTCCGCAGGGGGATAAAGGGGCGGTGAAAAAGCGAAGAGCTTTTCATTTTGCCTTTAAACACCTGCCGGCCGCTCCGAGCCTCATGCCCGGCCCAGGCAGTGGAACCCTTCGGCCGCCTCACCGACACCCCCGGACAACCCAGCCGGGCGTATTTTCAGTTATTTCCCCCCTCACTCGTAAACACCGTGCCCGTTTTCCTAACCACTTGTTGTTTTTCCCACGCGTTTACGGCAGTCATAGATGTTGCTTTCCGGAATAACATTCAAATCCTTCTTAAAATTCCGCATTGTCCGCGGGAAGAGAAAAGGGGAGAAGGGGAGAAGGGAAAAAGGGGGAAGGGGGGGTGGGGGAGAAAAAAAAAAAACCAACTCCCAAAAACAAAACCGGGATCCAGCCAGAAATCTGTCCGTCTCTATACGGCAAGGACACACACGTTGTGAACCCAGGCATGCAATGTGTTTCATTAGCACATAAAAGGCTCCCGCGGAGAAGCAGCACGGGTGCGGGGGTG
>NW_010207060.1:1366-3121 GCF_000695765.1 Mesitornis unicolor
GCAAGGTGCCGCTTGGATGCCCGCTCCAGAAGCAGGTCTTTACCTCTTCCCCGTCCTTTTTTTCCCCCCTCCTTTTCCCCTTCCTCTGGCCTCGTTCACGCCGAAATGCAAGGACAGGGACTCTGGGGGGGGAGGGGGGGTTGGGAAGTCAAAAGGAAAAAAAAAATTAAAATCGCCTCGCTAGACGTTATTTCTTTTCCTTTACACTCTGACATTTTTCTCTCTTCCCCTCCCCACACAACTCGTCCACCCCTCAGCCTTACTCCAAGTGCATTCTGCTCCAGCCGGTTTAAGCAACCGTGATCTATGAATAAACAAAGGCAGTAAACAAAAAAAAAAAAAAGAGAGAGAGAAAAAAAAAGGGGGGGGGAATCTAGATCCAAATTCCAGGAGGGTAAACTTTCAACACCACGTCATACTTCAGCAAATTTACACAGATATTATATTGCGTCCCTTTCCTCCCCCCCCGCTTTCTCCTTTTGAGCCATTGTGCTTAACTGAATTTTATAAAGCTGATCGATATCTTGGTAAAATATTCATTTTTAAACTAGCAGGGCAGCGAAATCTTTGCTTTGTGCTAAAGTCAACAGCAGCCCAGTTTCTGCTCCAATAAATGCCGGGATGCTCCCAGCTCCCGCAGAGCCAGGGCGCGGCGGGCCGGGGGCGCAGGTAGGTGACACCCGCCGCTCCTTCCCCTGCTTCTCCTTCCATCCTCATCCTCACCTTCAGCTTCTTCTCCATCCCTCCTTCCTTCTCTTCCTCCTCCTCCCCAACTCGCCTTAAAGCCGGCGGAGTGAAGGAAGCGGCCCGGCCGGGGACACGGCGGGGACCGGGGGAGACGGAGGAAAGTATGGATGCTCCCCGCCCGCCCCTTCATCCGCGATTTTGGGAGGGGGGTCCTGACCTCACCGCTCCTCTGCCAACCGAGGAGCCGTTTTAGAAGGGAAAAGCGCCATGGCGAGGAGGGGAGGGGAGAAAAAAGGTGTTATTTAGGGGTACAAGGAGGGAGGCCGGGTAGGAGCGGGGTGCGACCAGGGCCGGGCCGGCTCCGGGCTCTGTTTCTGCTCATTTCAGCGCCAAACGACTTTGCTGAGCGGGGAGGTCGTTGTGGCTCGGTCGGAGGACGGTGGCAGAGGGACAGGGACGTGCGGGGTCCTGCCCTTCTCCCGCTCCTCCGAAACGGACACTTGAAATTTTTTCTTTTTTTTTTTTTTCTTTTTTCCCCTGTTATTTCCCTTAATTTGTCCCCGCCTCCCCCACCCAGCTGTGTTCCCTGGCTCCATGGCACTCTTTTGTTCCGGACTGAGTACGACCACGCCGTGTCCGTCCCGCGGAAAGGCATGTCTCCCGTGTCCGTGACACCAGCAAAGCTCCGGTGCTGCTGTCGCCCCGGCCGGTACCGACGGGCAGGACTCGGCCCTGCTGCCTGCACTCACGTGGGGAAAAAAAATAGGGTCGGGGAAAAAAAAATAAAACCCCCAAGCCCGTATTTCCTTGATATAGGAGGAAAACGGGAGTTTCGGCGGGGACGGCGTCCCTACCCAAGGCTCGCTCGCTCTACACGCCCGCACCGGTCACGGACACGAGTGGCATCGCCCACGCTGGGAAGGAAACAATGTGGTGGTCCCCGGGATGGTTCCCATGGGGAGATTGTAGGGCCCGGGGAGGGAACATGGTACCCCGGGGCCGAGTCCTTGCTCCGGCCTCGGTACCCCGAGGGAAGGAGCGGGTGGGTGCGGATGTCCCCGGCCCCAC
>NW_010207061.1:0-327 GCF_000695765.1 Mesitornis unicolor
GTTTTTATTCGCACCCTCGTTACCTCCGAGCTGACAAAGTGACCAAGAACAAAAAAACAAACTCCTTTTAATGTAAGGGTTGCTCACCTGGTGCAGAAAAGATCAGATCTCAGAGCAAAGGGCTTCTACTTCCAGCAAAGTCTCGTTCACCGACTTACTCAACCGGAAGAAAGAGCTCCATTAGCTAGTTTACATACACTCTTTTAAATCAGTTTCAAAGGCATTTGATGTAGAGCATAAAAATGCACCTTGCGTGCTGCTGTCAACAGCCAGCCCCAGGCTGGGGCTCAGGCGCTGCGTGTCCAACTCCCCGACAGAGGGACAGTT
>NW_010207061.1:354-568 GCF_000695765.1 Mesitornis unicolor
ACCCTTTTCTCCAAATCTGAGCCCTTCGCCACTCGGTAAAGCTTTTTCCAAACGGTTTTAGATTTAATCGGAAGCCGTTTGAATTGTGGTTTGATTTTATAAACTTTGAGTTTATTTGTTGTGAAACAAAATGAAAGTTAAATCGAACAGGTTTCACCGACAAGAAGCCGGAGCCCCAGGCTTCGAGGGTGCTCCGGGCCGTGCTCCGGTTGCC
>NW_010207062.1:0-682 GCF_000695765.1 Mesitornis unicolor
GGTGCGTCCCCAACCAGGTCACCCCACACCCTTCCCCACCTGCCATGGCGAAGACCAGGAGAGCGTAGCGTACTGGGATGCGCAGAACTTTTAACTTTTGGTAGAAGAGGAGGATGGAACAAAGAAGCAGAAGAAGGAACAGAACCACCAGCAACACAGCAAAGACTTTCTGCAGCATTTCGGTGGAGAGGAAACATTGGCCTTAATCTGCGGACAAAAGCGTTAGCGCCCACCGGCACCCCCTAGCACCCGTCATCCGCCCTCCAGCACCCACCCCCAGCTCACCAGCTGGGTCGACGCCGGTGCCGAGGTGGTTGTCCGCCTTCCTCTTTGCAGCCTCCAGGGTGCTCTGCAGCGTCTTCAAATACCGGCGAACCCGCTGCATCTTCTCCCAAAGGTTCTTCATCTTGGACACGTAGACTAGAAGGACCTGGTCAGTATCTGCACATGAAGGAGATGGATACGGTGCTGGGATGAGCCAAGGAGGCTGCACCGAAGGGTGTCCCGGTGCAGGAAGAGATGGTTTTGGGGTTTGCCGTGTTCCCACCTGATTTCGAAAAGGCGTCCTGATCTTGTTGCTGCTTGTAGTCTATGGGGTTCTTTTGTTCCCGAGGCTCCTGCATCTTGTCCTGTGGTGAATATTGGGGTAGTGGTGATGGGGTGCAAGGGGACATCCAGTGAC
>NW_010207062.1:839-1348 GCF_000695765.1 Mesitornis unicolor
AGAGTGGTGGACTAAGTTGGGGGCTCCTAGGGACCCTCAGATTTCCCAGCCAGGCTGGGAGAGCCCTACCTGTAGCTGATTTATGGCCTCCTGGAGTTTACCTATCTCTTTGTGGGTGCTAAAGATCAGCCACCCCAAAGGCCCTACAGCGATGCAGAGGAGACTCAATGCCAACGTCTGTGAGAGCATGGCTGGTGGAAGTGGGTCCTGTGGGAGAAAAAAGGGATGAGGAACCTAGCAAAATTCCAGGGAAAGGTTTGGGGGACCCCCTATTAATGGGACCACCCCCCAGTACACCCAGGGGTACCAGGGGCCTTGCCCACAGCCCCGGAGAGGGCTGGAAATCACCACCCCCCACTATTTTGTGGGTCTTGGAGCTCCAACCCCAAGTGTGGACCCAGGCACGCTCCGCACCTGCGTTGGACCACGTACCTCTCTCCAGCGCTGCCTCCTGTAGACAACGGCACAAGGGTGTCCAGCAGCGCCTCTTATAGACAATGTACCAATGG
>NW_010207062.1:1412-2168 GCF_000695765.1 Mesitornis unicolor
CCCATTTTTGGGTCATCGGCTGCACCCCAAGGTGACACCAGCCCCAAGGTGTCCCTGGAGAAGGGATGTCCTTGGCAAAAAATCTGGAATAGTGTGATAAATTAATTAGCCTCAGACAGGATTCCAATTAAAGTTTACAGTTTATTAAGTGAGTAAAGGCAAGCAAACAGCGCTGAGTGCATGAGGACAGAATGTCGTGATCCTGTTCTGATCCCTCAACCCGCACACCGTATAGGTCTCTTTTCGGGTTTATATTTCTTTAACTAATACATATTAATGGCATTTCGCATTACGCTTATACATATGCATGACCTATCCCTGCTTCATTTTATAATTGGCTCTCCTCCCATCCGCGCTTGAGCAGTGTCCCTTGCTGGTGGTCGTGGCGAGGAGGGTCGCAGGGGATGTTCTCTTCGTAACCTTTGTTAATTTTTTTTTCTTGCGTAGACTTAGTTATTTCTTGGCTCTTGCTCCAACCACAGGAACGGTGTTATCTCCCTTCTGAGGGAGTGCTTTTTTCTTTCTGGCGTCTTATGGGTTTTACACAACTATATACTCCATTCTACTTGTTCTCAATGTGTTCTCCGTACAAGGACAGCCAAAATAGCCCCAGAGGTCCCATCTTCCCTATGACCTCCACATTATTTTAACATGAATCAGACTGACACATCTCACAATCCCCATTTTCTTTTTGGTAGCATTGATTCCTGTTTTTGTTTTTAATTGAGTCAATACTTGCCAAATTGGTATCAATTC
>NW_010207063.1:0-269 GCF_000695765.1 Mesitornis unicolor
CCTCACCACCAAAGACCTTAGAAAGAAGAAGCCCCAAATGAACATTTCGGCTCTTGCACACGGGAGGGGGCTGTGGCTGGGTGAGATCTGAGCTCATTTTTGGCAAAGCGGTGGCCAAATTGCAACGCAGGGCCGTGCGTTACACAGGCTGCCTTTTGCCTTTGACTTCAACTTGCCTTTAACCCAGGGAAGATCGTTGTCTTTCTCCATAAACACCTGTTTAGAGTTTTTTAAATGTCTGGCTCTCAAGAGTTGTGTTATAATAAGGA
>NW_010207063.1:612-882 GCF_000695765.1 Mesitornis unicolor
CCGTCTGTGGTGGTTGTACCTGTGGAGGATCTCCCATGAAGTTCAGGATGCTTTAACTTCAAAGCAATGCCTGTTACTTCAAGTTAATAGCATTTAATTACGTGTATAACGTTTTGATCTAGACCATCAGAGCAGGGGTGGCCACTGGGACTGGTGGTGGAGCCTCCAGGATGGGTGAGACACAACGGCGCTGATTCAGCCTTGTAGGTCCTGGGTTAGGACCCTCCGGCTGTGGCACCAAAATTGGAGGTGTTTCCATCAATGGACTCT
>NW_010207064.1:0-257 GCF_000695765.1 Mesitornis unicolor
TTATTCCCACAGGTAACTTCTTTGTGCCCATTGAAATTGATATTTTTGCAAATATATGACAGCAAAAATCCTGTCACAGAACTGCACCAAAATGGCAACACACACAAATAATGTGTGCTCAAACAAGCTTTTAATCTGTAAATGAAATCAAGCAGCCAAAACTTCATTTACCAAAGCAACATTCCACTGATATTTAACAAATACAGGTTTGGTATGCTGGTTGGGAATATTACCAGACAACACTGAGTTAAGAATTC
>NW_010207064.1:279-509 GCF_000695765.1 Mesitornis unicolor
TTCACTCATCTAAAAAGGGAGGACTCTCAGTCTCCTTATCTTAAATGGCATTCCAACTCAAGGGGAGAGTCTCCAACTGCAGACCTCCAGTCTCCTCTAAGGAGGGGAGACTCAAATGCGCCCTCTGACAGCACCCCACTTATACATTAGTCAGATCTGATCTATGGTCAAAATATGGTCATGTTGGCCCCCTATTGGTTGAGGACCCCAACTTCCCCACCTTTGACCCC
>NW_010207065.1:0-15020 GCF_000695765.1 Mesitornis unicolor
ATAAAATAAAATAAAAATAAAAAAATAAATAATATCTATTATACTCTGGTCTATTTCTTTTCAGATGAGGTTTTGGAATTGTCATGAATATTTTACATTCTATTTTCTTGATACCTCTTTGATAACTTCCTGCTTCTTGATACCGCTTTGATAACTTCCTGCTTATCCCTCCAACACCATATATCTATCCCATCTACCTCCTTAACAATTAAGTCAGTACATTTATTACAGACTCAAAACCAGAATATTTTTTCTTTTATCGCAATAAATATTCCTTCATTAATTTTAATATATTTATTTAAAATATATTTAGACTGTGTTTTTCTTCAAGTGGATAATGATTAATGATTAAATGATTAATGATTATGATTAATTTTGAAAAAGCTGAATACCATTTTTCTCAAAAATACACCTGTTAGGATTAAGGTTCATATTCAGACATCTAAACCTAGGTGTCAGTGACAGAAGTACCTAACATCTGTCACAGGTTAGATTATAGTTTTTTGGATGTTTTAATGAAAGGACATCAGTTTGGTATCATTAAGTCGGGTTGACTGCTACACTGCTGTCCAAAAATTGATACCACTTCAGATTAAAATGAATAGTCTCTGTTGGCCAAAGGCTGTGTTCAGCTTGCCTGCAGAAAGCCTATTCCTGTTGGAGGTGACCAAGAGTCAGTGTATTTCTTTTTATTTTTGGGAGGGGGGGAGTGTGGCAGATGCACTCACCCTACTAAAGACCTGAGAAAAACCCAACAAAGACAGTGCTAAAGTTTCTGGCCCTGGTGGAGCCAGGTCTGCCTCCCCCCTCACAGCTCATGTCTGGTCCACACAGTGGGGGTCAAAGGCGGGAAAGTTGGGATCCTCAGCCAATAGGGGGTAACACGACCACGTATTGACCACAGATCAGATTCGACCAGGGTATAAATGGGGCCCCGCCGGAGGACTCATTTGAGTTGGTCCTCCTCAGAGCAGCGAGTCTGCAGTCGGGGACTCTCCCCTTGAGAGAGTAACTTAAGGTAACGTCTCGAGATTGAGAGCCCTCCCTTTTTGGTGGGTGAGTGAGTGAGTGCACATTTTGGATCGTTTGGCCAAAAACTTAAGAATTCTTAACTCAACTGTGTCTGGTAATATTCCCAACCAGCATATCGAACCTGTATTTGTTGAATGTCAGTGGGATGTTGTTTTGGTGAATGAAGTTTTGTCTGCTTCATTTCAGTTGTAGATTAAAGCTTGTTTGAGTTCATTATTTGTGTGCGTGTAGCCATTTTGGTGCGATTCTGTGACGGGGGGGTTGTGGGTTTTTTGGGGTTATTTTGTCTTGGTTTGGTTTGGGGTTTTTTGATTGTTTTTTTTGTGTGTGTGTTGTTTTTGTTTTTGTGTTTGTTTGTTTGGTTTTTTGTTTGTTTCAGGGAAGTTGTGGATGCCCCCTTCCTGACAGTGTTCAAGGCCAGATTGGACAGGGCTTTGGACAGCCTGGTTTAGTGGGACGTGCCCCTGCCCATGGCAGGGGTGTTGGACTAGATGATCTTTACGGTTCCTTCCAAACTAAACAATTTTATGATTGATTCTATAAGAAGACTGGAAGATCAGACAAAGAATTTGCAGGATAAAAAGCTGTATGTCCAACAGAACATCTTAGAACACCATGAATGCTTTTAAAGGTTTATATGGGAGTAATTTAGTTAAGCTATAGACTGCTGCTGCTCGTGTTGTATACATGCGTATGCATGTGTTTCTGTGTGCATGTGGTAGAGAGTGGCAGAAAGAATATCTCTGTAATCAAACATACTGGCTAGACTGAAGAAAATGTTGTGGTGAACACTTCAGAACTTATTTTTTCTTAGGCTTTTAAACATCATTCTTCTGATGCTATTATTAAAATCAGGCTTCTTCAAAATGCAAAATGCTTGCTTTTCTCACTGCAATTTTTTTTTAATGCAGTATTATGTGTCATTAGCTCCTTTGATAATTACACTTGCTGTATTCTTAAAAATATTCTTCTGTGCATAGATATTATGTGATATTATTTGAGGAGAACTAGACACATGTCTCAGAATAAATTTAAATTCAATTTCCTAATCTTTTATATATGTGTAATTGTCATACATTTTCAGAGTCATAAAGGTTGTCTTTGAAATGTCTTATCATATCCAAACACAAACACAGAATTGTATGAAATTTAAGTGCAAAGCTTAAATTCAGAATTACAAATATTCCACAACTATTGTTTCAAGAGACATAGTTTTGTTGAAAAATATAATTTAACTTACATAAAGAAAAAATAGTGTTTTTTGTTTTTTTTGGTTTTTTTGGAAACAAGCTGCATGAGCTATGCATATTTAAGATAATTTTCCATAATCCTTTGGTAGAGTAGATGGTAATTTTGTGACTGCTTTCAAGGAGAGTAGGAATCAAATAAAAATTCTTATTGTTAGAACTTTAGCTAAACATATTGCAGTCAGACATAAAAAGAAGTGAGAACTGGTTTTATATTTTGAGAGTATTGTTGTTGTTGTTTCTCTTTTTTTTTTTCCTTTGGTGTGGTTTCTTTTGCCAGAGTGAAAGAATATGAACAAAAGAAAAAGCATCTATTACAGGACAAATCCTTTTATAATTCTGCAGAGAGAAAAAATATTAGCAGAGATATTTTCCTTAACTAAACTAAAACTTACATAGATCAGTCAAGGTAGATCTTCAGAAGGTTGAAGATGAAATTAAATTAAGCAAAGTAATTTGATATTGGGTTATGCTTTATGTGGTGTGTGCTGTGATTACCTGTTGCACCAGAGAAAAGTTAAAAATGGGAAAGGAAAAAAAAAGTAAAACTTCAGTAGGCATTATTCATACCATAGAGATTATAAATGTGCTAAGGAGCACTTCAAGATTTATTTGACTGTTTTCTACGACAGCTATGAAGACACCAATATTATTTTTTCATTATTGTAAAATTCCTTCTGCTATGAAATAGTTATTACAGAAAACTGTCACTAAATAAAATTTTAGATGTAATCTCCAAATTTTCTTATTAAGGATAAAACTGTTCACAAGGATAGAAAATATAAAAGCACAAAAAAATGAAGTAAAGAAGTTGGTTATGTGTCAAATCTTGATTAAACAAGCCTGTGTAATTCACAGCTGTGGCCTTCCAGTGTGTTTGATACCAATAGCAACCAAAGGTTTCACAGTGATATCCAAAACAGAGTGAGTATGAAACACTCATATTCAGTTATGAACTGTCCATCTCAATTGTAGCCCAGTCCTTGCAGCCTAAGAAACTTACATATTTGTTTGTTGATTGATTATTTCTCTTCCTCTTATATTACAGTTTTCTATATAAAACAAGTCTGCAGAAATTTTATGGTCAGTTCATTGCACTTTGTCTCTACCACTCCTTCTTCCTCACATATTTCCTCTGCTCCAGCATGGATACTTCCATGGACTACAGTCCTTCAGGATAAGCCTTCCTCAGTGTGGGCTCTTCAGGGACCAGAGTTTCCTTCAGGAAATTTCTCCCTGCTGCAGCACGAGGTCCTCCATGGGCTGGAGTGGGAATATCTTCTCTGGGGTGGTCTTTTCCATAGGTTGCAGGGAAATACCTGCCACACTGCAGTCTTCTCCAGCGGCTGTAAGAGGCTCTGCTCTGGCAGCTGGAGCACTTCTTCCCCCTCCTTCTCTCACTTTGATGTCTGCAGGACTGTTTCTCTCACATTGTTTTTTCTTTCTTCTCAACCTCAGGGAGTGTTTTGTCCTTTCTGAAATATATTTTCACTGGGATGCCAACATCCTGGCTGAGCCCCGTAATGGTTCCAGTGGAACCAGCTGTGTCTGGCATGGGGCAGCCCCGACCTCTTCTCACAGAGGCCACTCCTGCAGCCCCTCACGGCCAACACCTGGCTGTGTAAATACAATGCAAATGTGCATAAATAATCCTTGTCGATTTGACAGAGGACAAAGACAACTCTTGAACTTGCGCAGTTCTCAGGCATGGTAAAATTTCAAGTATTCCACATGGTGTATGCCACAAACCAACTGTACAGTGAGGGCTTTTTCTGGTGCCTACAATTTTGGATCAAATAAACATGTGCAGTGCTGTTGTAAAGGTGATTAACCAACACAGCTTCCAGCAAGAAGTAGTAAGAGGTTAAGTAAGAGGTAAGCAGTAAACAGTACACTGTCATGGCTCTGTAAAGTAATTTTGAGGGAACTTTCACTAAATTTTGCATAAAATACATCCTTTTATTTCTTCATGCATCTGTTAGATTATAACTGCAAAACTTTCTTAAAGAACACTGATGACATATATCACACAGTTATAAGCACATTTTGACTCTGCAGACATCCTGAGAAGCTTCCAGGGGTCATTCCCAGATGTTTTATACACCAGCATAATGAGAAGTGAGTAAGTGTTACCATTTGTTGCCTAAGGTCTCCTTGCTACTACTTCCCAAATGGCACAGATTGGCTTGCATCCCTACCACCTGAGAGGTATGTCTAAAAAGGATAATACTGACCCTTATATTCACCAGAGTTCCATGTGAGGTGCCTCAGATAGGAACAGTATTTTATTCAAAATCAAAGATTCAGAAGTATTATGAGCACTATACTGTAGCAATATTGTTAAAGTGTGAAAAAACAATCTTGTGTTTTAGTCTCCAATGCATTACCAGAGGGCTTGTTGCAGTTTTCAGGAGAGTAAGGGCTGCTTGGGATGGGGATGAAGGACTATGTAGAATGTAAGGAGACAAATCTATTACTCTTTTGTCTGTATGGGCTTTTGGCAACTAGACTTTCTTGAAGGGAACTGTGTAGAATGGCTGAAAATAGAGCTACGGAGACACATATCAGTTAAGGAACAGGGATGATCTGGGACTCTGAACTCTGACTCACTGCTGTTTTATTCAGCAATGTAGACCTGCTCACATATCTCTATCCATAACACTTTGGGAGCAAATAGCTTTTAAATTTTGATGTAAACATATGATACCAAAGGAAAAATAAGAGTTTTAAAGAAAACTCCAGAGACTCGTGCACAAAATATGAACAGCACTCTAAAAAAAAATCTAAGAATGTGATGTTTGAAGAAAGAATTACTGAAAAGGCTGAGCAAGGTAAATAAAGAATTTGGTAACTTTACTTATTTTTGTAAGTAAAGCTCCGGGGACTGACTTCCTCATGAACAGTCTATGAATAAGAGTATGAACACAACCTAAGCAAGCAATATGCCTGCTCAGATCTTTATGTACAGGAGGTTTGCACTGAGATCCACATAATACAAAGTACAAGAATTCTGTACTTAAACACCAGCCTAATATTTCCAGAGGAGAGAACTTAAAAATTTGGTTCAGGTTTTAAGACAGTTAGAAGAATATTAAATCTTACTGTGGATTTCAAAGCTGTTTAACCTGTCAGCATAATCACAACCTTTCTTAGCCATTCTGGATACCACTATCTATAAGTGCTATTAGCAGGTTCCATGGACTTTCCCGGGAGTAAGCCAAATGGCCATAGATTAACTCCACCGCAATGCCTAGTGCTGTTAGAAAGTAAAACCAGAGAACACGTATCTTCTATGAAGACATTCTTATGTAGGTATGAATTATTTATTACCAGAATTTTCTGACTGATAAACTATTAAAAATGTTTTAGAAATCTGTTTTTCTGTTCTGATAGCATAAAAATCTGCTGGCAACTTTCTTTATACCACTGACTGGCACACTGGAACTTATCCAGCGGCTATGCAGATTTAGCTTAACATATAGAAGGTCAGTGTACCTGAGCAAGGAAAAGAAAAACTGAATCGCTGTGTTAATGTTTTCATTTTTCAGACCAGAATTCAGTAAATACCTTCAGGATTTATTCTGGTTTTAACCTTTCCTTTTTGTGATACAATTATCACTATTGGAGCTTGGATCACAACAAAATAAATAACTTTTTTTAAAAGTTCAAGACCTGGTAACCTGAAAAAAAAATGTTTTATGTGAAATGGAAAAAAAAAAAGGTACTTTTTTTTTGGTCAAACTAGAGTGTACAGGATATTAAATATTCTGTTTACTTTTGAAGTTGAAAAAAATATCTTTTTTTTCTTTCTAAAAAGTGCTTTAAAACAATTAAACTGAGAGGAATATTTCATTTAGAATAATGTTGAAATGAAATATTTTGGCAATTTCAAAATGTAATGTTTCTATGTGGTCAGAATTATTTCTTTCTTCTAGCCAAAGGTATTAGCAACATTTGTAAATGAAATTTGATATCCTAATAGCAATATTATTTGATATCCTAATAACAATCCTAATTCTGTTTTCTTATTCCTCTATTTTTGCTAAATCTTCTATCCAACAAGAAAATACTAATTCTTTACTTAAGGAACATTTTCTAAACCTGCTTGGTACAGAAGGACTAGTCCTCAGAAAACAGTAGTGAGTCTATTAATAAATTGAGATTATAAGAATTCAAAGTCATCTAAACTCAGTAGGCATTGAAGTTACCCACTGATTTTGAAGCATATGAGTCATAGTGACAGGACATACTCACTGAATGTTAGAAGGAGAGATTAGTCTATTTTTAGATTATATTACTAGGCTTTTTCAGAATAGCTCTAAATTAGTCCAGTGAGTGATTCATTCTGGTTGTCTTCTTTATTGTTATATGAGGTCCTCTACAGCGCTTATTTCTGTTGATGACTGTATTAGGTTAAAGAGGCTACCTAATTTTTCGGTCCTTAAAATCTGATTATATAACACCAGTGTCTTTTACATATGTAGTAAAGAAAATTCTGCTGGTTATAAAGGCAAATGGGCAGGATTCTGCTGCTAACTACAGGTGTCTAGTCTCACTTTACATATCTCACTTGTGCCACTTGTAGACTATCCTGCTTGGATGTCAGCTGCTGTTTTTTGTTTGGGTTTTGTTTGAGTTTGGTTTTTTTTGAGCGGGGAGGCCATTGTTTATTTGGTGATTTTTTTTTGCTTACTTTTTTTGTTTTTCCCATAGAAAGACAGGTCTTTGGAAAGTCCAGTGTTATACCTGCCAGATTTACCCAGAGGTATCTTACAGCCTAAAGTTCATCAAAAGCTCTATGTTTAACAGTGAAATATCTTCCTTTCTTAAAATGATCTTAGTGCATTTTCCTAAAGACTGGACTCCAGTGCCAATTTAGGTATTAAGGTATCTCAGATAACTTAATGCAGGCATGTATGACATGACATGACATGAAGATTTCCATTGATTACATGATGGGGAAATTAGAAACCTGACTCATATATGTGCACTTACTTTTACACCTTTATTATGATATCAGAGACCTGGTGCTGAAGTCCTCCTTTGCTGATGTTAAAAAAAACAACCAAACAACAACAACAAAATAAACATCAAACAAAAAAGCCCTTGAAAACACAAAAACAAGTTTAAAAAACCCACACTCAAGTCATTAGGAAACAACAAAAAGCCTGAAATTGTATGAATCAATCTTAAAACATTTTTCTGTTAATCCAGCTAAAATTACTAATTTCCTTTGTTACATCTTTTTGTGACTATGATTACAGAGCCTAAACAAAATATTTTCATGTGAGAACTACAGAAAGAACTTGAGAGTCTCCTGAAATCAATGCAATTTTTCTTCGAAAGCTCAACTAGTTTTCTCAGGAAGGTATCTGTGATTTGTTAACACACTGATTTTCCTAAGAGAAAGCTCCAGTTTTCCATTCTGGTAATTTGTCACCTAGCCACTAGAAGAATAACACCTTTAAATTTGCTCTGAGACCTGCTCAGTCAAAGAAGAGAAAAGCCATTTAGCAATTAAAACTTACACTCAGAGGAACTACTATCTCAAAAAATGCTGCATCTGATCCTTTAACGTACCTTGCTAACAACTCTCGATAATGGTTGCACAGCATGTGGAAAGCAAAACTCCTCCTGCATACCACATATTTGTAAAAATATAATACTACTGAATGTCACCTGCAATGTTTCTTTTCTTTTTTCTTCTTCTTTCAGAAATCTAAAAGCTCCAGCTGGCTTGTCTCATTTCAGAGCAGAAGAAAGAGGCCTGGGAGAATGTGAAATTCTGTCACTATTACGATGTTTGTGGTAATAGGTGCTAAAACAAAACACATCTTAATACTGGTGTTCATCTCCTTTATAAATTATTACCTTTTCAAATTAGATGTAATAACCCTGAAATCATTATATCGAAACTCATCTACTTCTTTATGTAACTGCACTCCAAGCTGGCTTTTGTTTTGCTGCTTTTTTTTTTGCTTTAAAGAAGTAGACAGATAAGTATTTTAATAAAAATGCAGGGCAATGAAAACTAGATTAATAAAATTGAAAGTGCTGTCATTTTCAGCATTGTTTCTTGATAAAATTAACAGAATGGCAAGTGTGATGATTCCAGTTCTTTTGGGATTTTATTGGAAAGTAGGGAAATTGATAGGAAAAGATCGGAGAAAAGTATTTCTGCTTGTTGTGGGTTGACCACAGCCACCAGCCAAACTTCCACACAGACACCCCCTCCATCCATCCCTGTTACACCTCAAAAATCTAAGGGGGGGGAAGGTTGGAAGGAAATAAAGTGAGAAAGCTCATGTTTTGAGATAAAGACAGTTTAATGGGTGAAGTAAAGCAAAGTAAAAAGAAAATAATTCATCCCCTCTCACAAACTGTCCTAAGCCCAGCTTCTGTCCAAACAATGTCCATCTAGAAAGACAATTGCTGTTACTTCCTGCTTCTTCCTTTACTCCAGCTTTTATTACTGAGTCTGATGTTGTATGGCATTAAATATTCATTTTGTCAGTTTGTTTAGCAGTGTCTGCTGTGTCTTCTTCTAGCTTCTTCCCCACCCTCAGCCTACTCACTGAGTGGGGCAGAGTGGGAAAAAAGAGAAAGTCTTGATGCTGTGCAAACACTTTTCAGTAATAGGTGAAGTGTTTGTTTCTTATCAATGCAGTTTTAGCCACAAATCCAAACAACAGCCAATACGGGCTTCTATGAAGAAAATTAACTCCATTGCACCGGGCTCAGTACATCGCTTAGTATTTAAAATTGTCCAAAGCCAGCACCACATTTACTGTTTTCCCCTTGTCTTGAACTCTTCCTCTCTCACCTACATACACTCCTCTGACACCTTCTTTAAAAAATATTAACATTTCACCTTTACCTAAATTCATAATCCAACCATAATTTTCCTAATTTTTCTCCCTAAGACTTCATTCTTCAGCATTTTCACTATTGTCTGTGTCATCTTAGGGAAGCACAAATAACTCTCTGTCTTGAAATTCCCTAAAACACATTCCCGATTTCAAAAATGTATATTCTGAAGAAGTAGATTTGTTATCGTTCTACATATTAATTTGGATGTTATTGCTTGCTGCTGGAACAGAAAGAGCAGTTCATACTTGTGTAGTAATGAGAATTTATCAAGAGCAATATTTCAAACCCCTTTTGGCCCAGAAGTCCACAATGAGAGCAGGCTGTACTGCAGCCTCCAAATGTGGGAAATTGTACTTGAAATTTCACGATTGTTATGAATTAATAGTAAGTGGTAGACTATGCGTGTAGAAGCATTAAAAGGTAAAAAAAATGGGTAGAAGAACCAAATGTCCTCATGTCTGCAAGCTGGACAAACCACCTGAATCAACATGTCTTGCTGTTAGTAAGTATGTGGGTATGTATGAGACTTTGTGTGAACGTTCTGAAGTAAAATCATGTTCCCTTCCTATTCCTCTTACATTGTGCTTTGCAATATTATATCCTACGTAAAGACTGGCAATGTTTCAATGAAAATTACAGAGCCCAGTGGCAATAGATGCTGCACTCCAAAAATGTATGCATAGAACTAGATAGTATCAGAAATATTCTATTACAAAAAGTTTCCAAAGTAGATGTCCCTTTTATGAAACTGATAACTTGCGTAGGTACTCAGATTTTAAAAAATAGAATAAGTATATTCTTTAACTTGAGATTTAAAAAGTAATTAATATATTAATAATATTCCCCAAAATACTCCTGGGAGTTCCAAAGTGACACTTCTCCATTGCCTTCATCTTCATAGCAAATATCAGTTTGATGCTTGGACAAAAGGTGAGACTGCGTTTGCAAATTTCCTGTTCAAGAAACTGAACAGTTATTCCACAAAGGATATTTTTCTTCTTGCAAAACGATAATCTTCTTCAATTTTTTCTGAATTTGTGAAGTAAAGATTATTTCCAAACCCAACAGTTTTAATAAGTAACAGTTCTGATTTTGATTTTACTTCTAGTCAAGACGTTGTCTTCAGGGTTGAAGACCAATGGTTCTAATGTCAGCTGTGCCTTCAGCTGCTTGGACAAATAGAACTCTAACAACCAGGACCAGAACAATTCCTCTCAGTCAGTTCCTAAGCTGTTCAGGAAACAAATGTTTATCCACACTCAGTGGAAGTTTGAAAGGATTACTTCACATTTGGAAAATCAACAAGAAAAGGCAGGCTGAAAAAATAAAAGCTGTAAGAGAAATCTGAAGTAATAAAATTTCTGCGTTAATACAAATGTGCTATGTCCTATCAGATGTAGAAGAAATAGACATAAATTCTGAGTACAGTGTTTAAGCAACTAAAAAAAAACCATAACAAAATAAAAAAAAATGTAGAAAATATTCACTATGGCCCATTAGAATGCTGGGGTTTTTTTTTACTTGCTCCCAGAGTTTTCTGTATGGCCACTATAAAGTGATACATGCTACTAAAAGGTATACCAGAAAGCTCATGCAATGACAAGAGCTGCCAAAACATATGCAGTAACAAATACTGCATATGAGCATGAGGTGGTCTTAGTGTAATTGGCTCTGAAGTGTAACTCTTTACACAGAAGGAATAGTGTTCAATTTTAATTTTCAAATAATTCAGTTTAACTATTAAAGTAGCAATGTGTACTAGATGAGGATCAATACTAGATGAGGATCAATTTTATCACACAGGTGTTTAGTGCCATTTGAGGTGACATAACATATCCACTGTGATCTCTGACAGTTGCAACTGGGGAGTATGTGTCTTCTTTAGGTGCCATGTCTTATCCTTTAATTCCATACATACTCCTTGTATATCCTAAGAAGTTTTAAATACTACTAGACACTTACGCAAGGCAACTGAGCTCTGCATGTTTAAGCTCTTCTTCTGGGCAGTGAAGACCTACTCAACACAGTGGGCTGTGAATTTTTTCCTGTTTTCAAACTTAAATTCTGCCCTAAAAACTTGTGTATTTCCCCAGAGCCCTCCAACAGATGTGCTAATTCGAAGAGGATAGTCTGGGCTTTTATGATGAATACATAGTAGTTAAGCAGGAATATACTGAGATGCTTATGATGGAGGTAGGCTTCTATCATCCGACTCAACATTGCACTGAGCTGAAACTCATTGTAAGTATTTAATTCATTCATGATCCTAAACATTAATCTTTTCTTAAATTCAAGTGCCTAACTGAATAGAATTTACTATCGTAAGAACATGACTAGACAAAGAAGCATACTGCCATACACTCCTTGAAGTATAATGCAGTGCTGATGACATATACCAAGGAAAGAGGAAACTTGGATTTAGGTTCTGTTCCATTGTGAGGAAATTCAGTGTGTACTTTGCTGGGGAGCATCTTAACAGCTAGGTTATTAAACAGTTGAAGTAAATTGGAGGAGGAGAATAAAGAATTTATCCTGAGGAAGATGTATGAAACAGTAGCACTGAAGTCTTGGACACGTACTTCATTTTACATTAAAAAATAATGGATTGAAAAATGAAGAGCTCTTTGTGAAGAAAACACTAGAGACAGCTGCCCCCTTCCAAACCTGCACTGCGTTACAAATTCAGTATTCCTCGTTTTCTTCCACTTTGCTTTGTTCATCTTCCACCTCTTATTCTATCATATCTGTGCAAAAGCAAGTATTTCTCCAATTTACCTGGATTTTGATAGTTTTACACTTCTGAAATATGTGAGTTTTGTTTCTGAATCCTCTTATACAGAATACAGTATTGAACCTATCTTCAACATATAAGCACTTCAACTCACATAATATTTTTCTGAAAAAACAGTGGAAAGGACTGGACTTCTCATTTGACCACCTTTTGAATGAAAATCATCGTGGCTGCTGTGCTTTGACAAACTATACAAGGCTCTGAGTTAACCTGAGAATTCAGGTACTTTGTCTTTCATCCCTGAAAAAATACAGAACAAGCGATAACTAAGCAAATATTCAGACATCAATGTTAAGGTAACATAAGATCTCTTTTAATCTGGTATTAACAAAATATTCAGAAAAAAAATCAGCAAATTAACATATTCATTACTTATCAGATTGTCATTAAGGGAATACCTGCAGATAGTTCATGGACCATAACATGAACACCTCAAACTGAGCTCTCAAAACAAAAAATAGAGCTTCTGCAAAAGCTACAGTGCTCATGATATATCTAAAGTAACTCCTCACATATATGGTAAGATTTTTGGTTAGAGTTCACTTATATCATATCAGAGAGGTAAAGTAATTTCTTTTGTTTATGAAATATCATTAAAATATTTCTATAGAAATAGTCCTACTATCTTTACTTTGGATACTTATGTTTCCCAGTCTCGTATGAGCCCAAAACTACAATTTAAGTAAAATTCACCTTGCCACTCAAGACAGTAATGTGGTTAGTCACCCATAAACAGAGTTCATAAGCAATTCCATCTTTCATGGAAGCTATGAATCAATACAACAAAATAATGTTTTAGAAAGTTTGCTTCTATAGTTGACTTGTGTTGCTTATATTTTGTCTCACTGTCCCTGTTATATTCAGAATGTTGCTATGGTCAAGATGGAGAACATCACTTCTATGAAATCAAGGATTTATTGCAACCCTAAATAAAATATTAATAATCTAAGCAAAATATAATTTATTATCACCTCATTTACAGTAAGACTTAACTCCTAATTAATACAAAAAAGTCACATCAATAATACATTTTAAATTCATGCACAAGAAATTGTAACAATATCTACATCTTTACTTCAATCCTATTGTCTACATCTTTACTTCAGTCTTATTGTCACTCCTTCAGTGTCCTTGGGGTCATAAGGCTGATAGTGTCAGCTTCCTTAAGCAGAAGAGTGATGGGTTCTGCGTGTTATCTGTGTCCCAAGCCTACACTAGGAGTTTGACATTGGAGATGATGGTCCCTTCATCTTTGTTCTTCAAGTCTGATTTGGATTACTTTTATATATTTTCCTACTTCAGCCTACTTCCTTGTCATTGGTGTCCAGGTTCAAAAGCTGCCCAATAGCATCCCCTAACTTCTGCTGACATCGAGGCTAACACTTCCTACATTATGATCATTTTACTTGATCAGACCTTTATCCTATGTGGTATTCACAGAACTGAAACTGAAGCAAGATAAGAAGCAGTTACTTCAATGATGGATAATGGTGACAGCAAGCTAAAATACAACTTGGCCAAAATGAGCTTTGACTAGTCCTGAGACCCCTCATAGTAAAATCAATATGAAGCCTACGTTCTTGTACCAAGAATTAATTAAAAAAATATATATATTTAACAAGTTAGACATCCATTTATGATAAGTTACATATTTCTTCACTCCTAGTCTCAAATCTGGAACAAGAACAGCAGCTTTTCTGATGAAGAATCCTGACCTGGAGCAGAGCACAGCTTGGCTCAGAACCTATGCTGACTGCAAGAATTCTAATCAATCTGAACTGCTGGGGGACCTTTTGTACTTCACTAATTTTTACAAGAACAGTGTATACTCATGTCTATAACATGAAAAGCATCTCAAAAGTCATAATCCTGCTAGATTTGAGCAGCTTTTTGTAGGAGAGAGAAAATATTTAGTTTTAACTCAAAAACTGTTCCTTATTAAATGTCAAGTTCCCACAACATGTGGGAACTAAAGCAAAAGTAACATGGGGATATCAGAATAAAGAGGAAAAAAGAAGAAAACCCATTCCATTCAAGATTAGTGTCAACAAACACTGGTTTGGTATATATTTATAATAATTAAAAAATATTTAATTATGGTATCATCCAGATAGTTAAATTCTAACAAACTTATGACCTAACCAACTGAGAACAGAATCTTAGAGTAAGATACTCAGAGCAATATTATTAAGATTTGGAAACACAGTTATTTTTTCCAAGTGTTAAAAATAAAATAACAAACCCTCATACTTTCCCCACCACAGTATATCAAAATTCTTTGATGTTTTTATGGGCTAAGATGCCTAATATACTGTTTTGGTAATCACTATCACTTACAGTAGCAGACGTTTGATTTGAGCAGGCAATTTGTTAAATACTAAGTAGCAAATTGCAGTCATATCATACAGCTTGTTAAATGATTAGTACATAATCATATACTTATTCTTAGATCTTTAACTTTTGGAACAGATGAAAAGTTTTGAAGAACTCTTTATTAGCAAGGATGTTAGCAAAGCTATAACATAACATCTCATTGTAATGAGAATAAAAATTGTTTTCAAAAGATTAGTAATTTATTCATTTTGTTGTTGACATGATCATGTACACATTTCAGTATTTTAGTGTAAAATGTTAAAATGAATTAAAGATGTTAAACAGGACTGGTCCCAAAACTGAGCCCTGGGAAGTAGTAGTAGTAGTAGTAGTAGTAGTAGTAGTAGTAGTAGTAGTAGTAGTAATAATAATAATAATAATAATAATAGTTAGACTAATAATAGTAATAATAGCAAAACTTGTGAAAAGTACAGGGAAAAATAAGTGTGAGTGCACTGAAAAAAGCACTGCTATCCTTCACTCAGTAAAATAAATCAATATGCCAGAATTATTTCCTTTGCCTTGGAATATAATTTCATTTTAAAGGCATAACTTTATGTCTTTATGCGTTTCCTCTGCATGTATATATATATTAGAATAGGGAAGAAAGAAGCAGTAGTGTGAGATCAAAGAGAGATAATAAAATGTAATATTTGTTATGCAAATGAAACATTCATAGAAATAATTATAATTTTTTTTACTTGCTT
>NW_010207065.1:15105-15317 GCF_000695765.1 Mesitornis unicolor
TAGTCTACTTTAATTAAAGCATGACTTACAAATAAGAAGTTGATTTCTAATTTAATTTAAAGAAAGAACAAGCGATGAAAAAAATAAACATATGTAATTCAACTCCTGTATCTGAATTTCAGAAAAGTAAAATCTGAAGATAATGATATAGCAGAGTAGAAAATTCATCTGCAATTACAAATCCAGTTAGTACTTGCAAGTCAATGAAGTCA
>NW_010207066.1:0-324 GCF_000695765.1 Mesitornis unicolor
GTGCTGCTTTGGTGGAGTTTTGTGTCCCTCTCCTTCCCCCATCGATCACAATTAACCTGACGGGGAAGAGCTCCGTCTCTAAATCTCCAAATCGGCCTCTAAATGCCTTTTAAACTTCAGCAAATAAACCGTATTGTACAAAGTTCATTACACCATTCTAAAAACTGATAGAAATCTTTGGGAGTTTCCGCTGTTAATGATTTGCAGGAAAATGACCATCGAGGTGGCCCGTCGCAGCTTCTGCATATGAATGCCGGCTGCAGTCTCACTGGTTTCTGTCTTTCTCATAGTTTGGTATGGCAGGGGTTGGAGGGGTTTTGGGTG
>NW_010207066.1:355-7158 GCF_000695765.1 Mesitornis unicolor
TTTGGAAGGGTTTTGGTGTGATCTTTTCCTTTTGCGTGCCGACAGGTGAAGTATCAGCCTATTGAGGTACTGCAAAACAAAATTTTAAGGAAGTTTGGAATGGATGAGTTACGTAAAGCATCGGGAATGGAATCTGCTGGGGATCAGCATCTGCCCCAACTGCTAAGGGAGTAGCTTGCCAGATAACACGTTTGAAGAAAAAGGGTTAGGAGGGATATCCCATGGAGGTCAAGATAACACACCTTCGAAGGAGGCCTATTTAAAGGAAGTGAGAAGGCAGCTGTTTGTTTTATAAAGGGGTTATTGACATCTCAAAAAATCTGCAAGGAACAGAAACAAAAGGAAAACTAAATCAATTCCTATACAACTATAAGAGAGGCACCGTAGAAAGGACCAGCCTGATGGGAAGAGGAGAACCTGTGCACCCCTTTTTTCCTTCTCTCCATGGAAAGCAGATTACGTGAACCAGGCAGGTATATCCTAAAGAACAGATCCTGGGTTCAGTTTGTAAGTCCACCTCAAATGTTTCTGAAGCTGGCAGGGAAAGACACCTTTCTGAAGAGACTTTGTGTCTTGCTAGACCCATGAGGCCACAGTGAAGATGGATGTTATGGGAAATTGGCTAATAAGGAAGTCTAGCAAGTAGGAAAAATCGGATAATACGTAGTATTCTATAAGACAATTTATCAAATAGCAATTTTTGCATATATAAATTAGGCAATACTTTACGAGACCTTCCTTTTCCTTTGTGAGGAACAGCGGAAAGGAATTCAAAAGTGCAAGATAGATTCGGTGTCTTGTTCAATCAGCTCGTAAGAGAGGTGCTGAAGTCCACTTGCAGATGACTGGAGCAGGAAGAGGCCTGGGAGGGTGAAATGCTACGCTTTGCCTTTAAGGGCTCAAAATAAACTGGAACATAAGGTAGAGGGATTTCCTGGGTTGCTGCAGCCTTCAGCCTTTGCATATGATGTATTATATAATTCCTTTCATAAATGCATCAAGTTTCACCCTAAGATCTTTTGCCACCATTATTCCCACTGGGAAGCTGTTCCCAGAACCTTCTTCTGATTTTCTTGCTAAATATATTTGCAACTGCTTTGTATCCATTTATTCTTGTGCCAGCATTGGCCTTAAATAGCTCCTACTCTGTAGCATTTACCCTTTTTACCCTTTGTGCACTTGCAGGCAGAAATGTCTGTCTTAGCCAGTTTGTCTACGCTGAGCTCCCCTAACTTTCCACTATCCCTCATCTTAGCAGCAACTTTCTGCTCCAGTTTCATTATTTCTTTCTCTTCAATGCAGATGACCAGAATGGCAGGCAGTGTTCCCAAGAGTGTCTTGCCAGCGCCAAGGACAGTGGTATTAATCCTTTCCAAACTCTGCTGAGAACGTTGCTCCCAAGACCTCTTAGGGCCTTGTCTTCATGATCACATTGGCAGCCTGTAGTTATTTTGGGACCAACTCGTGTGTGTGCAGTGAGATCTCACTGTTCCTTTCCCAAACTTCAAATGTATGAAATGACCCCATGAAACCTACTCTTAGATCCTGACTGAGAGGTTATCTGTAGCCAAATACAGATGTGGCCAGTAAATCAAGACCATCTTTGAAAACATTTCTGAAAGTCCTCTATGTCCTAAGACTGCCTCTCTCTTTCTAACATCTGACTGTGTATACATCACTAGGAAGTTGATATGTGCCCATGTGGCCAGAAAAGCCAACGGCATCTTGGCCTGTATTAAAAACAGCGTGACCAGCAGGTCCAGGGAGGTGATCATCCCCCTGTACTCGGCACTGGTGAGGCCGCACCTCGAGTGCTGTGTTCAGTTCTGGGCCCCTCACTAGAAGAAAGATGTTGAGATTCTGGAGCGTGTTCAGAGAAGAGCCACAAGGATGGGGAGGGCTCTGGAGAACAAGCCTGATGAGGAGCGGCTGAGGGAACTGGGCTTGTTTAGCCTGGAGAAGAGAAGAGAAGGCTGAGGGGAGACCTCATCACCACCTACAACTGCCTCAAGGGAGGTTGTGGAGAGGTGGGTGCTGGGCTCTTCTCCCAGGTGATGGGGATAGAACAAGGGGAAATGGCACCAAGCTGTGCCAAGGGAGGTTCAGGTCAGAGATAAGGAGGAAGTTCTTTACTGAGAGGGTTGTCAGAAGCTGGAACAGGCTGCCCAGGGAGGTGGTGGAGTCACCATCCCTGGATGTGTTTAAAGAGCGGGTAGATGAGGTACTTAGGGATATGGTTTAGGGGGTAGACAGGAGCGGTTGGACGTGATGATCTCAGAGGGCTTTTCCAATCGAGCGATTCTGTGATTCTGTGATATGGCTTAATTGAAAGCCTTTTTGCTACATTCCCAATTCAGAGTCAGACCAAAGCTCCAAAGCAGTCCGAGCTGTAGGTGTCTACCAGCAGCCTTTGTGTCAGTGAGGCCTGGGACAGATGCATCACACCATGCAGCAGTGATCTCTGTAACGGCAGCCGCTGCTGAGATCTCACGGTCCAACCCATGGGACTACGCCAGCAATTGGTGGGACAGGGAGAGAGAACATAATTATGCCACCATTCACATTCATGGTGTGTCTCCATCTTCAACCCTGCACACAGTTGAGGTGCCACTTTAAAGTTACCTAGAGGTCTATAAAATTCTCAGTTACTTAAGAGGTTGGACAAGGAGCACTCGCCTTGCCATTTCTTCAGTATAAAATGTAGGGGTTCCAGATGAAACTCGCTGGCAACAGGTCCAAAACAATACATGGAGATAGTGTTGTGGTGTGAAGTTGGATTGTGGGACTTGGCTACAAAATGCTGCAGATGCCTGAAGTTTTTGAGCAGAGAGTAAACAAGTTCATGAAAAAATTGGCTATAAAATACAACGCATCCTCTGACTCAGGAAGTCTTTGATCTGCAAGTTGGTGAAGCTCACAAGAGGCTTCTGAGGAAAAACCACTGCATGCTTTTGCCCAATTATGAAGCTGTTCCCAGGCATCCCCTTTCCTCCAGCTTGTTCTTGACTTTCACATCTCTTATTTTGTTCTTTCTGTACGCTTTGCCTTGCTTTCTATTTCTCTCATTCCATACCTATTCCCTCTCTGTGTTTTGTTCCCTGTATCTTGCAAAGCCCTTCCCACCTCCAACCACCACAGACACTTCTGATTTTAATATACTACTCCTTTCCTATCGTGCTTCTGTTCAGGCCACTGGCAAAGCTCTGGTCAGCCTGCACTGGCTGGAGAATGAAGTTCACCAGAAATACCATCCTTCATAGCAAAGCACCTGGCAGTAAAAAGCAAAGCAGTATGTACACCATGCAGCCCTCATCTCGCCTTTTCTGATGAGTTTTCCAACTACATGAGGTCCCTTTTGTGACTTTTGTTGTCATTCATGCAGTTGTTCTATCACCTGATGACTCCTCCTCACCTGGGTAGGTGTATTGGGAAAAGGAAAGGAGACCCATGGGTTGAAATAGAAACAGATTTAATAAAATAATAATAAGAAAAGCCAGTGTTGATAACTGTATTAATATATAGTACACAGAGTTACACTCAGCTGATACAGTGGGAGAGTAGGCCTTGGGAGCAGACCGATGGGGGAGACCCTCTTGGGGTCAAGGAAAGAGAGCTGTCCTCAGCAAACTCCCCAATCTATAGTGAGTGTGACGCTTACAGTACAGAATCACAGAATCCCAGAACGTTAGGGATTGGAAGGGACCTCCAAAGCTCATCCAGTCCAATCCCCCTGCCGGAGCAGGAACACCCAGATGAGGTTACACAGGAAGGCGTCCAGGCGGGTTTTGAATGTCTGCAGAGAAGGAGACTCCACAACCTCTCTGGGCAGCCTGGGCCAGGGCTCTGTCACCCTCACTGAGAAGAAGTTTCTTCTCCAATTGAAGTGGAACCTCCTGTGTTCCACTTTGTGTCCGTTACCCCTTGTCCTATCATTGTTTGTCACCGAGAAGAGCCTGGCTCCATCCTCGTGACACTCACCCTTTCAATATTTATAAACATGAATGAGGTCTCCCCTCAGTCTCCTCTTCTGCAAACTAAAGAGACCCAGCTCCCTCAGCCGCTCCTCATAAGGGAGATGCTCCACTCCCTCATCATCTTCGTAGCCCTACGCTGGACTCTCTCCAGCAGTTCCCTGTCCTTCTTGAACTGAGGAGCCCAGAACTGGACACAATATTTCATCTGCCTCAGGTTTCGCCCTCCCCAGCTTCTTGTAAAGAAAAAGTTGGCAGGACAGGTGCAACACCGAAACTGAAACCAGTCCTTGAGCACTATGGCAACCTGCACCCAGTGCTGGCTGGAAACTAAACCACAACGTCTTACCAGCTTGTGCCCGCTGGAAATGAGTGCTGAAGTCTTATTAGAAATGCAGTTTGCCTGAACTGAAAACGCATTCTAAGATTCTACCCCAGTAAACCAGGACAGCTTCTAGTCCTGTGTGCAAGAGCTACAATCTCCCAGAGCCTAAGCCAGCCATCCATACATTTGATTTGAAATCTTACAATTTGGGGAGGAAATTTGCAATCTCATTTTTCAATATCAGTCAATCAAAAAAAACCCCAACCCCTAAATGTTCTCTTTTTTCCACAGCTGCAAAACCAAAATTAATGAAAAAGTGTGCCAAATGAGTTTCAACTAGATGTGTCCTTAATTAAGTAGGACGCATACCCCATGATCTGAAGCAACTAAGGCATGCCAAGTTTCCTAGTAGAAACCCGTGATTTCCAGTATATTTCTCTTTCAAGCAGATACTTTTACTAGAAGATTTAAATTTTAAACTAAGGCCCAATTCCCACTGTAGAGGAGCAGTCAGGCAGCAGTAGGCTGTGGTCTCTGGGGCTCCACACCAGGCTCCTGTAGCTCCCAATCAACTTGGTGGCACAGGGAGCACACGCGAGGGCAAAGCCACACCTTGCCTGGACCAAGTTTGTGCCAACACGTGTGGATGCAGACATGCAGTAGCAAGAACTTCTCTTGCTTCTCTCTTGTCCTGTGTGAAACTTTTCCCTCTCACAGAAGCTATCGGTAGCGTTATTGTAAACTAAGAACACTTGCGAATTGTTTATGGTATAGTAGAAAAATATTCTCAGGATGGATGTTTTAGGATTTCAGCCAATCACCCCAGGCGGGGTGGCTGACCTCTTGACCAATTAGGCTATGAAGAAAAAAGTCTATAGAAGAGTTGTTAAATAATTAAATAAATCGCTATTGCTGCACCATTCCTGCCTGCCGGATCTCTCTCTTCTCCCCTCTACTACTGCGGGATACGGCGATAAACGGGGAAAGCCTCAGCAGCACCAGAGGGATGGGGGCTTCACAGAGATCTCTGCAGCTTCTAGAGTAAGTTGAGTCCTACGTCGAGCCTTACGTAACGTAAAGGTTTTGAGACTCTGTATCTAGGAAAGCAGGATGAATGTGGTGTTTCTCACAATTCCAAAGAAATGTTTGTTCAAGCAATTATAATCTCTCCATATTTTGAGAAATTAGGACCCAATCCAATTTACGTATTCTGCGTAAACCAGAAGCATCAACCTCACCTTCAACCTGGCCCTGGTCAGCTTCTGAAAAGTTGCGTCTCAGCATTTTCTGAAGTATTTTTCAGTGGAGGATTTCTTGCAAAGGTCACTGCCGCAGCTGTCGAATGGCACTCACAAAATGTTGGTTTCAAACTTTTGATTCCTTGTGTGCGTGTTTGGATTTCTTCTTAATTGCATCAAAACAGATGTCACTTCTTTAAGAGTAGGAGAAAAAACAGAAGGGTCCTAAATATTTTCCTACAGTACTGGTAATTTGAACAGGATAACATTTTGCTGGTGCATGAAATGCAGACAGTGAAATGATTTATTATACTTTCTCTGTTCAAAAGGGGTGATTGCAAGAACAAGTATAAGCCTCTAACAGCAAAACCTGTCAGCATCAGTGATTGTATCTGCTTCATTTTGAAGACATCCCAGGGAAACTGTTCACATGTTCTACACAGACTGGAAAAAAATATATAATCTTATTTACTGTCAAAGACTGGAGAAGCAGCAGCAAAGGAAGGCCACCTCTAAATCAATAGGTGCATTTAGACATAGATACACTTATTTTCTGATTAAATACACTTTTGATTTGGGAGAGCTATCTCACACAAAACAATAAAAGGGAGATACTGATTTGTCAATACTGATGAAGAAGCAAAAGTTGTTTGAAAACAAGAAGTGTTGTATAAAAAGCCAACTGCTCTTGACAAACGGATTGCGATTCCCAGTGAGCAGGTTGGGTTTTGGTAGGAAGCCCCTGGACAAGGTAGGAATTAGAGGTGAGAATAAAACAAAGCAGTAAGGCTCTCTCTTGGGAGCAAAGCCAGGCCTGAAAGGCTTTAAAACTTCAGTGGCATTGGCACAAAAGCAGAAGGTTGAAGGCAAGTTGCCAAAACCTTGGAATAATTACACTTATTACAGAGATTTGCTTATTTTAACTTTTTTTCTGTACATTTTTGTTGCTCTCTATATATAGTGAAGCTACTGTTTTCATTACAAGTTGAAATTGGAAAACAATTACCTCAATATCTCTTGGTAAACTACCGCTGAATTCTTAAACTTCGACGATTTTCATTCTGACAGATGCCTGGAGCACCCCAAACACCGCGTTTTCCAAACTGGAGCTATTCACCTCTGAAACGTCGCCGTTTCCAGAAGGGGACGGAGCGTGTTCATTAGGTGGCGGATGCCAGGGCAGGCTGGTCCAGCGGGAAGCGGCCCAGGGAGCGGGAACTCCGTTCCGGGCGGACTGAGAGGAGGGCCGGGCCGGGCCGTGGCGGCGGG
>NW_010207067.1:0-1370 GCF_000695765.1 Mesitornis unicolor
TCCCCTAACAGCCCAGGCCCACAATACCCCCTGAAGCCATGACCTCCCCAGTACCCTCACACCTGGCAGGTACATCCTCCCCCTGGCAGCCCAGCTCAAAGGGTCCCAGTTCCTTCAGCACCGCCTTGGCTGTCACCATCAGCAGCTCCGGCGCCACTATTTGCACGGCCCAAAAAAAAAAAAAAAAAAAAAACCCTCAAACACTAAATAAAGGTGGTGTTCATGCATTCATGTGTCTGCATGGTAAACTAACAGAGTAAGAGAGTAAAATTAAAATGAAACCAGTAAAAGTCTCAACAGACTAACTTTCAGAATGACTCTAGAATAGTTTTTGATTTTCTACTTGATTAAATGTGTGATCATATGAATGCTTATGGTAGCAGAAGGCACACTGAAGTACAGGCTGTGACATTTCTGTCAAAGAAAGAATCCATGGTAAGAAATAATATAATAGCAACAGGATATAAGTCTGTAGCATCATAAATAAACAGCAAACAAGCAAACACAAACCAAACAAGCAAAATCCACAAAACCCAAACAAACAAACAAACAAAAATTAAAAAATAGTTCTTCATCTTGATATGAATACATAGCAGGTAAAATGCTATCACAACTTAAAATCTCTCTTTAAATCAATGCATGGATCTCTACAAAGAACTTTCCTTTTGTTGGTTTATACTTTAAAGAAGAATTTGTGCTCTAAAGGTAGTGTTATTTCAGTTGAAACTGAATTTGTGCATGACTTTGATTGACATGTTACAATCCTGAAATGACTGAATGACTGCATGCATTTTTTAAAAAGAAAGTATTAATGTCATTACTACCTGTCAATAAAACTCTTCAGCTCTACAAACAAGCAAATCTCTGCTAATGCTAACCATTGCAAGGTAATGAGCATCTCAAAGTATATCCAGAGCCTTTGAGTAACATCACTGGATTAAATAAAATCTAAGATACTGGAGACCAAAAAAGGAGCACCTAATCAGCCTAGCTTCATTTGCTGTAATGGACAGTTACCGAGGCGAAGAGCTCCTGAGTGGAGGACCACGCCGGGGGATCCTGCCTAAGTGACAAAAAAGCGACCTAACTGTGGGAAAAACCACAAACCGAGCGCGGAGCCAACAAGCGCAGGGAGAGTGAGGGTGCCCCAGCCCCCGCCTCAGGGAGGGAAACGTGAGCTCCTGCCAGCGGTCAGCGGTGACTCACCGGGGGGCGGGAGCAGGAGTGTCGGTTAATCCCCTCAGGTAGAAAAGCAGCCCCCAGGGAGCGCGAGCGACCCGGAGCGCGGCGAACAGGGAGTGGCGCGGCAGTTTGCACTGCAGTTCGCGCGGGCAGGGCGCTTAGGGCCGGACTGGCCCACCAGGCGCTGA
>NW_010207068.1:0-36972 GCF_000695765.1 Mesitornis unicolor
GTCTAGGGGTCTCGGAGAGCGGCAGTGCCGCGTTGCCTCCTTCCTCGCCTCGGCTCCCTCCCCCTGAGCCGGGCAAGGTCCTTGGCGTTAGGCGTTGTGGGGACGCGCCACGGGTGAGGAACGATGAGGCCGGGGTGAGCCGTGCTGTCTCCGGGGGGTGGCGGTCGTTGCGTGGCTGGTTCTCCTTCATGGGAAACTTGCTGTGCTTTAGGCTCTGGAGGCCAAGATTAAAAATACAAATTTGGGTACACTGGGCAGAAAAGGCAAGTTAGAGTGTGCGAGTCCTGCCAGAGCTGTTGTGCTTCCTAGTGGAGTGTGTGGTGTTAGTCAAGGGACCTAAACCACTTTGTCTTTGATGTGGTTTGAGACTGAGTTCAGCTGAGGTTGAGGGTTGTGCAGCTTGATTCCACATCAACTTCAGCGGAACTTCAGAGCCCTGGCAGCGTATTAGTTTCAGGTGGAAAAAACTAATTTTAGCTTTGTGTTGTCATTCAGAATGGTTGGTTGCGTTCATTCTAATACTGGAAGGTACAGACAGGTCTGACTATTTAGTACGTGGTTTATGGGGTTTTTTTCTGATCTTCTATTTTTCAACCAGTCAACTTTCTCCATTTACCGGTGACATCTTTAATATTGATTTTAATTAAAACATAATAAATGTAAGTCATCTTGTCTCTCCCTGGATGCTTTTGATGTGACTCACCGTATACAGTTAGGTGTTTTTCCTCTGAAAGGGAACAAGTTCCATTGGTAGGAAATTATTGCGTAACTTTTAACCAGTAGCATTATATTTAGAATTCAGCGTCACACCAGTTCTGCTTTTGTTAAAGTTACTAATTCTCAGGATAAAATCCTGGCAAATGGAAAGCAGGCTATAACAGATTATCAGTCACATCAAATTAAGAACAGTGACAAATGTTTAAATCTGGCTTTAATTTAACAGATTATCTTCAATTTGGAACTGCCCATCTTAAATACTAAAGCTGGAACTTCAGTCAACCTGTGCTGGTGACTTGTCCCACTGAGAGTGGATCGAGTGTACTAGGCAGAGCAAAGATGGAGTAACTCATGTCCTCTCCTCTTATCTTGACTCTATTTTGATAGACTTCTGGGAAATACAGTCAATACAGCATCAGCTACAAAGCACAGTCTGTAGCTTGTGATTCTGTGGTTCTGTTTGTGTTTAGTTAATGAATAGCAGTGTGTTTTAGTGAAGTAACTTTCTAGTTCTATGTGAAAATGCCCTAATCGAAGATTGTTCTTTTTATAGAAGAAAATAACTACAAATTAAAAAAAAAAGAATAAGATGTACAAAAAAATTTAGTGTGGCATTTTCCCTATTTTATCCCAGTTTCTTTAAATGGAATGCTACTATAAAAGATAAGCTTCCCCACAGTTTAACTAAATCTTTAAAAATAGGCAACTACAACCATTAACGTATGTTTTGCTTTCTGAGTGCCTCTAGCATTATATATATGCACATCTATAACATCATCATCATAAACATATTTTTTTTTTACCTTGCCTATGTAATATGAAATAATTACATGTATCATTTTGCACACTCGTTTAACTCTGACAAAGCTGGAAAACTGCATTTGTATTGGGGCAGAACTGCAGTGCAAAACTGAAGGTACTCTTTCCTAAACAATGTATAGAGAATCTTTGGGTGCTGTATATTTGCATCTTGGCATTTTTAAAGATACACGTGACTAAGTTTCAAATCAGCATCTCTTTTATCTTAACGCCATGTTATATTTGCCCTATCAGTGTTTGCTCTGTACCTGTGTTTAAACGATATATCTGTGAGTGGACAGAACATAACTGAGGAAGACTTGGAGTAAAAAGCTAGCTGTATTTTTGAGATTTTAGTAATCTGTGTTCATACTCCCTGCTGCCCAGAGTTCTGTATATAAACTTCCTCTCAAAGTTCACCATACCGAAGCCAATAGTTAAAACTTTGTATTAGTTTTTGTAATAAAAGTGCCTTAGCACTTAAGTTACAGAACAAAACCAAAAGGACTAGGATAGTATTTCAGTTAAACTTTAGCAAGTTACCCTCTAAAGAATAAGAATTAGATCGCAAGTTAGTTTCTTTGATTAGTGAAGTGAAAAGCAAAGGGATGAAATAGCTGTAACGCTTCAGGTGAGACGTACCCAAGGAAGATCAAATTTAAAATCATGCTAGTTTGTTATTCAAATGTTTTTAAAACAGAAATCCTGCCTCTTTTTAAAGCATAGATGAGACAATGTATAGTCTTCTGTGTCATACATGAAATTGACTTGAAACAATGGACATGTTTTTTGTAGCTGAATCCTTAAAATGCCAATTAATGCTTTTTTAACTTATATTTTAGAAACCTAACATTGAAATATTTAAGAAGTGAATGCCTCTGGATTTTGGAACAAAATTGGTATGTATATTGAGCCTGTCACTAAACATTTGCATTTTTGCTGTCAGTGTTTGTTTCCTGTGGTTTCAGGCCTGTGGAAATGAAGAAGGGGACATACAGTAGTCAGCGTGACACATAACAATCAATGTGTATTTTTTTTTTTTAAGCAACTTGTTGATTCACCCCCTTTATCCTCCATGAAAAGCTTTATGGCTAGGAGGGCATTAAATAGGTGCTATATTTCAATGTCAGAAACACAAAACTTCGCATGTAAATAAGCAGAATTGGGAATAAAATACCCCAGAACAGTTCAAAAGATGCTGGATGGCAGTACCTGGAGTAACTATTATTAACGTCTTGTCAAAACAGACCTTTGTTTAAAAATCCTTCTGTGTGAGTCATGTCTGAATCTTGTGTTGTTTAATGTTAGTGATCTGGCTGAAAGGACAAAGAAATAATGTCATTGAGCGGGGAAGGGTTGCCAGTGTGTAAACTCAGATTAATGTTTTCAGGAAACATTTCTGACAAAAAAATGCTTTTTATAGGAGTACGTGAAAGTTATGCACTCAGGCGGGAATAATTTGCTATACAAATACAGTGTAGAGAGCTGTAGTTCTGTAGAAAAGAATGTAGAGGTTATACTAATAAAGAAGTTGAAGAGTCAACAGTAGATAACTGCTTAGAAAGGGCTAAGTGACCTCTTTTGTATCGTCTGAAAAGGTGTGTAATCTTCCACTATATTGCGCAAGCAATAATTCAGCTAAAATTTGGGAGTTGCACTTCATTTAAATTAAAAAGAAAAAGTGGACTATACTGGGCAAGGACTCAGAGCACCAGGCACCTAACTTGCAGAGTAATGTTAAGATGTAGGTGCAAAGATAAAGGGCGTTGTATCTTTTCCAAGTCCAGAGTAGACAAATGTAGTCCACTTTTTGGACTTTGGTAGTCAAAGTGAAGATCTAGGTGAAAATAATGAGATAATGGGAGTTTCTAGCAGCATCGAAGCATGGCTGCAGTGTTTAGTAAAGTTTCCTTCATAACTATTTCCTGGGACAAGCTTGGCTGAATTTAATGTAACGAGAAGCAGCAGTGAATGGTGGTGTAGGTAGCGAAGGGTTGAAGTAAATGGCCTGTTACGGTCCTTTTTAACTTGGTGACATCGTCCTGTTCACAGTTAAGATCAGATTTTAGACAAGAAATTGTAGCATTTAAATATTTTAGCTTATATTTAGATTACTTCTAGGAAAAACAGACTGCTGAACTCTTGAGGACTGGATGCCAAGTAGGCAAAGTTGGAGCAATCCACCGTGTTTACTTCACTGTTACTGCTTGCGTACTATGTACAACTTGTGAAAGCACTGCTAATTTTCTTTGGCTGATAACTCCCTTGTACTAACTTATGCTTATCTGCTTTTAAATGTAAAATATTCTTTCATCTCATGACACCACTTTTAGTGTTACTGAATATTTAGGGAGCTTACCTGTGACAATAAGTATATAACATCTTTTTGAGTGTGTTGTCACTGCAGTGTTGTGCACTGAGAGTTAGGATTCATGATACTAGATGAATCACAGGCAGTTCATAGATGGGTGGTTCTTCAAGGCATTGTAAAATGTTGCAGCTTCTGTGGATGAGAAAAAGTCTCATCCCCTAATTACATCTGTAAAATCAGAGCAGCAAACCAGTATTCCTCCATGAGCCTGCTAGTCTTGGATGGATGCAATATTCTCTGTGTTAAAACCAGTTGTGAACTTGATTAAAGAACCTTTGCAGAACTACAGCTAAAACCTCTGTCAGTTTTGTTTAACTCCTACATTTTCTAGCTTCTCTCCTTTTTATAACTTAGTAGTGGACCTGGCTGCTGGAATGGGACATCTTTGGCATGTCCCAAAGCTGAAATGTGAGAGGAGTATTTATTTCAGAAGCTGCTCATTTCATGGCATTTTCTTTTCTTATATCCAAATATAATACTTTTTCTTGATTATATTTACGAGGCTGCATTAGTTCCTCTTCTTTTATTAAGTCTTAGGGTTGGAATTGAACTACTAATTTCCTGAAGTGTAAAACTTCCTGCTATTGCTTTGACTTCAGAGCCATGTGTGTCAGTTCTGCACATGTGAATTACATCTGTGCTGTATGCAAAGTGAGCCAGATCTCTTCAGAGAGAAGTTGTGTTCATCAGCAGCATGCTGCAGAAATGGTCAGCAACTGTAGACATCTGTATAAACCTTAGATGGAAATATGGCAGTCCAGCCCAAGCAGCAATAGGACTGGCCGTGTCTGTGTGGACAAATAAACTTAGAAGAGGTAGCATTAATTTATGTGAAGTGGTTAAGATTTGAGTTGTTTACAAGATTAATGATGTGGTTGACAGGGAATCAGAAACTCTTTAATGTATTTGGGACTTGAAGGAGAGTGGAACTACTAGTTTTGAAGTGAAGGACGCTTAGGACATTTTTAAGTCTAAATTCTGAATATTACCTGTTAGCTTGCAAGTTTTCCTCATTCTTCTGTGCTATCAGATTCTGCTGCTGCTGTGGAGAAAAGCAGCCTGTGCTTCTCCCTTGTCTCTGAAATGCAGTGGGTGGAAGATGTCAGGGTGGGACTAACTGGTGCTCTTTACCTCTGTCAGAAATGTTTTTGTGTAGATGACGCTATGCAAGCTGGGATGGGGGTGGGGAAGTGGTTTTGCCAGTGTGGTGAGTTCTGTTTTAGTAAAAAGCTACTCTAGTGAAAATACTCCCATTGGTAATGTAACCAGAGTAGCAACTGTTGAAAATAGTGATAGAGTAGAAAAGCTCAGCAAAAGCAGCCCCCCTCCCCCAGGTGATGCTGTAGCAGTATCATATTTTACACCAGCTGGAGCTGGAAGAATGCTTTTAGCTTGATTACCTGAACAGTGTGACTTGCAACTGCTAGAAAGGATGGTAGAGAGAACAGTCGCAAAAGTCTCTTGATGTTTTTTCCTTGCATTAAAAAATGCATTTTTCCTTCAGGGAACTTGAAAGTCTTGTTTTGAATTAAAGCCCACAGCAGTATATGATGCAGTTAGTGAGGCAGCCTCTAGTTTCTCTCACACTAATGATTTGTCTTCTTTAGTTTTGGTTGATAGGTGTTTTTCTAACATTCAAGAATGTACTTAAGATTTGAGTTTTTTTTTAGAAGTTAATAGAAAATAAAAGCAGAGCTTTACAGTTATTTATTTCATTTTTTTTGTACAAAATAAGATATTAAAAATTCCTATGCAAGGATTAAGGAAATAGGATTTGAGCATTTTGAGCGTTGTGGCTCTTGCAGCATTTTGAGTACTGCCATGTTGAGTGCTTATTAAATGGGACTATTTTTCTATACTTTTCACAGCCTAACTGGATGCAAATAAGAGGATCTGTGTTCCGTTTCAGTGTTAACCTACCTGTACATTTCTGCCAGCTTTTCCTAGGGGTGCAGTGAATTATCAAAGCTGGAAGCAAGAACATACAGCAGAAGGTAGTATTGGAAGAAAACAGGTTGTGAAGAAACAGGGGCAGGATTCGGAACTGTGAACTGGCAGGGCAGGCCGGAATATGGTTTTATCTGGGGCTGGACTCCCAGTGGGTGCATGCATCTCTGCTGGAGCCTGGGCATGCAAGAGGGTGCTTGATATTGCAGTGTCTTGACACCAGCATTGTGCTCCTGCCTGGGGAAGCTGCTGCTGTATCTCAGTCTGGAAGCTGTGGAATTCAGATTCTAATAAGCACTAAAGTAGAAAAAAAATTATTCCCTCCTTTTCTTTGGCCCCTTTACCTTTTAAATCAGGAAAGGATTAATGCAACTTAAATCGCGTGCCATGGCTCTGAGTATCTGCAAAATCCTTTCTTAGGGAGCCAAATGCTAGTCTTGCCACATCTGTGGTTAGTGTTACCAGGAAATAATTTTTTAATCTGTGGGTGTTTTCTTCCATTAAAACAGTTCTCTGTGCTGTCATAATTACCAGTTGTCTTGAAATCAAAGCCTAAGTAAAGTTTTTATTTTCCTTCATACTTCTGTAGAAGTTTACCACCTTAAACATGTGTTAAGCTTTTTTTTCCCCCAAGCTTAAAAATTATTTATAGAGATATCTTAGATTCAAAATCTTGTGTATTAGATGGAGTCTAGGATATCATCATTGCAACATGTAACAGGAAAAGAGATTTACTGAAATAAATTTTCTTTTTAAGCTGAAGGTTAAGCATGTAAAATCTTGATTTCTAGTCTAAAAGTTAGTATCTTCTACTAAGCTGTTGAATGTCTTGCCTAACTGAATTTGAAGTCCTAGCAGGCTAGGTGAAAGCCTTTCAGTTGTAAACTCCTAGTTGCTAAGCTGGAAAGATGCTTTATATGGGAAATTCTTTATAAAATAAATCAATAAACAGATGTCTTACTTCTTTTTCAGATTTCCCTGTCTGTTAGAGAATAAGTGCATGTACATACATCTCAAGCTTTTTTATGTTAGGCAAATTATTGTATGATTAAACACCTATTCTAATCTTCTCTTTCATTTTTTCTAGTGACTTTGTATGGAAGAAATGCAGTGGCTGTTCTCAAACTCTCTTACAAACTGATCTCAATGTAAGTAATTGTTTGACCAATATTGTCAGTTACATGTTGTGCTGGACGTGGATCTGTGTAGTTACTGTAAAGAAAAATAAATCGCACATCAAGTTTTCCTTAATAATTCTCAAAGAACTTTCATTTGTTCAGGTTTCAGTTTTTATATGCTAGGTCAGAAGTCCTTCCTTCTGTGTGGTCAGACTTGTTAGTCGCTCATCCGTGGTTCAGGCTTACACATGCTTCAAAGATTGCAATTTTTTGTTTGTTTTAACACTCGTAGCAGAGGCCACGCACAGGAGAATCAGTTGCGTGAGCCTGTTGAGGATTTTCCTATACAGTATGTATTTTTCTACCAGTTTAATTCTGATGTGTTTATTTTGCTCAGGTTTCAGTGTTACGTTATCTTGTGTTGAGTAACAGAACTTCTGCTGTTCATTGATCAATGTGACAGTCTTCAGTAGTTTACGAGATGAGCCAAACTCGTGGGAAATATGACTTCTGTATTGGTCTGGTCTTGGCTATGAGTTCCAGCATTTTCATTGGAGGAAGTTTCATCCTGAAAAAGAAAGGCCTTCTCCGGTTAGCTAGGAAAGGCTCCATGAGAGCAGGTAAACAAATGTTTAAGAAATTTGCTGACATTTAAGTTTTGCTGTTTAGCAGAAGATTTCTGAACTTATAACTTGTTTTGACTTTTTGTTTGTTTGCTACAGGTATATGAAACATAAAACATGTAGCGGATGTGTTTTTTCTCTGGTGTCAGATACACCTAACTGTGTGTCATACATACTATTTAATTTGCATGTAATGCCCTCTAGGAATACTTGTTGAAGGATTCCTTTGCATATCAGTTAAGTTTAAGTTGTACTTACAAATCGAACTCAGAAGCAGCACTCTTAACTACATCTTTGCCTTTCCCAGCAGAACGTTAACTGTGTTTGAGTGTCAGGAGATTGTTGTAGGAAACTAAAAATTGCATGTAATAATAATGAGTAGTGTCCCTCAAGGGTTCATATGGAAGCCAATACTATTTGATATCTTCATCAGTGATACAGACAGTGAGATTGTCTGCACCCTCAGCAAGTCTGTGGATAAAACCAAGCGGAGTAGTGCAGTTGATGCACTTGAGGGATGTCATCCAGAGAGACCTTGACGGGCTTGAGGACAGGGTCTGAGCCTCAAGAAGTTCAACAAGGCCAAGTGCAAGGTCCTGCACCTGGGTCCAGGCGATCCCAGTATCATACAGACTGGGGGATGAAGGGATTGAGAGTAGCCCTGCAGAGAAGGATGTGGGGTTGCTGGTGGGTTAAAAGCTGGAGATGAGCTGGCAATGTGTGCCTGCAGCCCAGAAAGCCAACCATATCCTGGGCTGCATCAAAAGAAGCATGGCGAGCAGGTTGAGGGATGTGATTCTCCCCCTCTGCTCTACTTTGGTGATATCCCATCTGGACTATTGCATCCATCTCTGGCATTCTCAGTGCAAGAAAGGCATGGACCTGTGGAGCAGGTCTAGAGTTGGTCCACAGAAATGATCAGAGGGCTGGAACATCTCTCCTATGAAGAAAGGCTGAGAGAGTTGGCATTGTTCAGCTTGGAGAAGGCTCCAGGGAGACCTTATAGCAGCCTTCCTGTACCTGAAGGAGGCTTAAAAGAAAGATGGAGAGAGTCTTTCTACCAGGCCCTGTCATTACATGACAAGGAGCAATGGTTTTAAACTGAAAGAGGATAGATTTAGATAGGATGGTTGCAGCATCCTCAGATGATTCAGAGGGTTGAGTCTGAATGTTTTTAATTCAGTACCTGTCATCTCTGCTTCTAAAAGGTGGTTGATCTCAAGATAATGTCATGCTCCCTGGTTTGGAATGGGCAAGTGTGACTGCATTTCATGTTTGTTCATGTAATCAACCACAGAAGCCATGTGCAATTTCCAGAGAGTCACGCTCTTGTAAGAGATATGTAACTTGGCTTTTCATGTCATTACAACGAGTTGAAAGAACTTTCAGAGTAATGCAGCTATGGTCATCAGTGCTTTGTCTAATGCAAAAAGAAATAAAATAACTAGCTTTCAAAGTAGGTTGTAGGAGGCATATGCACATCAGAACCTGGAAGGTTTTATTTCAATCCCACTAACTTTAAAGCTTAGGTATCAAAAGGCTGCCCATGTTTTTAAAGGTATGGGCTGCAAAAGTTATTTTGGTGATGTTATCAATGGTGGGACTTACTGTTTGTCTATGTCTGTGTTTAACTGAGTAGCAAATGTTCTTTCAATTTCAGGTCAGGGTGGTCATGCATACCTTAAGGAGTGGCTGTGGTGGGCTGGACTTCTTTCAAGTAAGTATCAAAAATACAATCTGATACATGTAGTTTCATTAAATGCCTGTGCCACCCGTGGCAGCAACGGTTAAAAAAATGAGCAAGATGGGGATCCTACAATATATGGTAATAGTCTAGTGATTTGATGGGTGCAGCTCTAATGATTTTAATACAACTTATCTGACACCAGAAGTTCCTTCATCAAATTAATTTTCTTCTTTGGGCAGTGGAACTAGGCAGATGTTGGTCTTCCTGTATCTCTTTGCTAGCACATGCATTCTGGTTTTTGCCTCAGCAGAGAAGTGCTTAGATATACAAGATTCTTTACAATATTTTGGGATGATGTCTATTTTCTGAACTTTTTTTTTTTCACTGCTTAAACTCTGGCTGTGTTCAGGTAACTATGACTTAATGTATGCCTTGCCCTATAGCCTGCTATTGCAGATTTCTCCATGCAGAAGTTCATGACTCAGGTTGGCATGCTGGGGAACTACGACATAGATACCAAAATAAAACACCTTCTAATTTGCCTAAATTAATTATAATACTTGCTGTAGTCCCCCAGCCTGTTTTTAAAATACATTATCAAGGGAGTGGGGCTGTGTGTTCTGCTAGTACTGCTACCTGAACACTATAATTAGAATTCTCCATTGTTCCCTTACTTGTTTGTGTCTACAAGAACACTTGTGCTGATTCACAGGTTTGTTGCATAAGACAACCTAACTCCTTTTTTTTATTACTCTTATTACTCTGCAGTGGGAGCTGGCGAAGTAGCTAACTTTGCTGCCTATGCTTTTGCACCAGCTACATTAGTGACTCCTTTAGGAGCTCTCAGTGTTCTTGTAAGGTAAGAAATGCTAACAGAAGGCAGTATGATTGCAGAGAGAGAAGTAAAATACTTATTTAGAAATATGTCACTGAAACATGCTGTAATAAATGTGGTTTGTTCTTAACAGTAAATAAAGACTGCTTATAAACCTCAGGAGTAACTTTTAAGTTTCTGCAAATGTGAATACCCTATAAAAGGATTCTAGCAATGCATCTACGCCTCAATGTGTAAAAAGCTATCACCTTCTGCATTTCAAAAACATGTTGTATATAACAGCGTAGTATTTTCATTCCTAAGTAGAGTTAACATTTTTGTCCTTTAAATATTATTTTTGAGTGCTTAGATAGTGTTTTTTGGGAGGAAGCATAAAAAAGCGGTTCTGGGGAGAGATGCCAAATACTAACAGGAAGTTCTGTCCATAGAAAGTATCTTGAGATAGAAAATCAACTATGTAGCTATTTTTAAGGTGCCAATTGTGTGTGCAAGTGACCTGTACAGTCAGAGCAGCCTCTAAATTGATGAGCAAATGAATGAGTTATTACTAATTCCATGTTTGCTGCTATGGTTTTTTTTCTTCTTAGTGCCATTCTGTCATCCTTCTTTTTAAATGAAAAACTTAATCTACATGGAAAAATAGGGTGTTTGCTAAGTGTACTGGGATCAACTGTGATGGTGATTCATGCTCCACAAGAAGAGGAAGTAGAAACTTTGAATGAAATGTTCATCAAACTAGGTGATCCAGGTAAGAAAAATGCTGGCTTGATTATAATTTCGTTACTGCTGCTTTCAAGTTCCAGGAAGATAGCCTGTGTCTGCTTCATGTTGTCAAGATGAAGTAGAGATTTGAATTCTGTGATGCAATTCCATAGGGAGTTTTGCATGATGCCAGTGAACTTGTCTGGGCCTTGAACAAGGTGTCTTGAAGTGAGCCACCAAGATGTCAGTTAAAACAAATACAGCAGCACAGTTGGATAAACTTGTATAAATTGTAATTGAAGTGTGTCAGTCTCTAAGCCCAACTTTGAGCTATCCTTAGTAAGTGCTGTGCTAAGAGTCTGCTGAGAAGGGTCATCCTGGAGACCAGCTCCTGCGCTTCTGTGAAAGATGATGCACTCAAGAACACATCAGGAAAATACTACGTATGCAAAGACAATTACCATTTTAAACATGAGGGAATAGCCAGCAGAGATTAAAAAGCTGACCTTAAGGAGTGACCTGATCATTGGAATCTGCTGATGACTGTAGCAGCTTGCCAAAACGTACCTCCCTAAGCAGCATACAGACAGAAGCCTGTATCCAGTGCCTCAGTGAGCCTGTGTGTAAGGCACTTCTAGCAAGCTAATCCTGTAGTCACCTTGCTGATATGATAGACTGGGAAGGGTAATACAACATGACTTGAGTTTCATTCTTTTAGCTAGCTTGCCTTAAAATAGTTTTAACTTTGATGTTGAGGAGTAATGAGAAACATCCCGAACTCTTCTGTTTATGCTGAGCTGATTGCATGGTTAATGAGTGTTTTCTCAGTAGCTCTGAGATGCTTTTGATAGTGTATGTAGACAAGAACATTCTTTCCCCTCTACCCCCTTACAGGTTTTCTGGTCTTCGCAACTCTTGTTGTCATTGTGTCTTTAATTCTAATATTTGTGGTGGGACCTCGCCATGGACAGACCAACATTCTTGTGTACATAACAATTTGCTCTGTAATTGGAGCGTTATCAGTCTCCTGCGTAAAAGGTTTGGGCATCGCTATCAAGGAACTTTTTGCGGGAAAACCAGTGCTGAAACATCCCTTGTCTTGGATTCTGCTGCTAAGCCTTATTGTCTGTGTGAGCACGCAGATCAACTATCTAAACAGGGCTCTGGATATATTCAACACTTCGATAGTGACTCCCATATATTACGTAATCTTTACGACGTCTGTTTTAACTTGCTCTGCCATCCTTTTCAAGGAATGGCAACACATGGCGGCTGATGACATTATTGGCACCTTCAGTGGCTTCCTGACTATTATTGTGGGGATCTTTTTATTGCATGCCTTCAAAGATGTTACTTTCACCCTAGCAAATCTGCCCCTCTCTTTGCGCAAAGATGACAGAGCAGCAAATGGTACTTTGCTGAGCACGTACGACAGCTTTAATCATGATGAAGAAAGTTCTCCCTGTCTAGGTGAAATACAATCCAGCGAGAGTCTCTCAGCCAGGAGAAACGGAAGTCTGTCATCCTTCTGAAAATATCTACATGTTACTTAAGAAAAGAACAATTCTGTAATTTTTTTTTTCCTGCTGTGAAATGTCTGAGCTTGTCTGGAAAATCTGTATTTTTAACCGTATGTGTAGACAATCGTTAACTTTTAAGTTCAGTTAGTTTGGAAAAAGGAACACTGAAGGGTGTTTTTATTTTGCCTTATTTTTACTTTAAAGGAAACGGTAAAATGACCTCAGACCACAGTTGGTTTTGTTGCTTAAGTTATGTGTAAATACTTTCATTTAATTCTTCTGTTTTAAGATGTATTGCACTAATGACAATTTTATCAAAAATAAATTGCTTTATTTCTGCATTGGTGGTAAAACGATTGCAGTGAACCAGAGTCCTTTGTACTGAACACCGAGTGGCTATAAACATACTGAAACAGGGGCTGCCCCAAGTACTCTTGTCCCAGTTTGTAGAGGAGGAAAGGGAAAGCTGCAACTGAACAAGAATAATCCTTTGAAATGCTGCTGAGCTAAAGCTGTAGGCTAAACTTTACCCAGCCTTACCAAATCAGAGTAACTGGCTGGCAGCAATAAGACAGGAGCTTGTGCTCTGCTTGGGTAGGTGAGGTGGGGCAGCTCCTGCCATGCTGCCTTGAGGAACGATTTGAGCTATAAATGGTTGCCAAAAAGCTTCTCCCTCTTCTGTAACAGAGGTCAGGTTTAGTCTGCTGCACCACACTGCCCTGGCTCTGTAGAGCTGCTCTTGGTGTTTTATGTTACAGCTTGAACTCACAGAATTGCAGTTTTGTTTGTAGTAAACATGTTGTTTACTGGCTGTGATGCTTTAAGTTTAAAAAAAAAAAGGGTGTGCAAAAGTAGAACATAATGTTGCTTAACATAGAGTGGGGAAGGTGGGTGGTAAGATTTTTTTTTTTTTAGGTTCACAAAAGCAAAAAATAAAAATGAGTGATGGAATTTTTATAACAACATTGCTACCGTAGCTGTGAAGCTTAGAAAGAACTTGGTACAGAGAAACAGTTACTGCTGTAATTTGTCAGATTTTATGATTACTGTTAAGAGTCTATGTTATTACAAGGACAAAAAAAAAAAAGCCAGCTCCCACCTGCAACACTAACTCTGCTGCCTTCCTCTGGTACATGTCATATGTGCAGGAGGGGCCAAGGTGTCAAGCAAGAAAAAGCTTCTCTAAAATCTGGTTAAAGAATGGGATTTGAACTTGGCCCTAATGTTCAGAGACATCACATCAGCACTGCTCAGTTGCAGAAATTCGGTCCTTGAAGGGTGATGCAACAAGGAGCACAGCAACTGACAGTGGCATGGAGGAACTTAAACTGCCCAGGAGTCACCGGACAAAGAAATTTGTTCATTTTTCTTAATTGAAGCCTGAAGCACAAGGAAATGTTTGGTTGGCTCAAAGTCTTCTTCACACAGTGCTGTTAAGAGCTAAAAATAAGTGTTTCTTCAAGAAAACTGTGCATTAAGCACCTTGTAAAAGAAATCTTGCAACAAGCTGTGTAACATAGCTCAAATGTTTCCTATTTCTGCCTCCCCCACAGCAGGCAGCCTGTGTGTGCTCCCACCACCACAGAGACCACTCTGGAATGGCAGCTCTCAAGCACAGACACCCTGGGAAAGCCATGGTAGTGGAAATTTGCTTTGAGATTAACAAATCTTTGTCCTCGATTTTGCTGAGGAACTTAATCTCATTTCCTTTTTCCTCTTAATCCAGTTATGGATAGGTTAGAAACGTTAACCAAATGAAACCTTTATTGGGGTTACAGCACGTACTTACCCATCTGTGTCTCTTCCAGCCATCTTAACGCACCTTTGTTTTGGCTGGATCCTAACAGCTGACTGAAAAGCTCGGTTAAGATCCAGCAGGAGCTCCTAGCTTTTGGCTGAACAGGTTGCTTTAAAATTCAAGGTTTACAGTTGCAAAGTTTTACAAACAATTTTACTGATGCAGTGTGTCCATAATACAGTAATTGTAATTAAACAAATGCTTTCCGTAAATAAATCATGATTAACATCATTAGAACTTAGGTGCTGGGCTAGATTACACCTGATCTCTGCATTCAAGATTCTTGTAAACAAGAATTCCTTATCACCTGTAAACATGTCTTTTGGTACCCGGGTATGTATCACCATCCAAAATAGAAATGGTGTTAGAAGCTCTTGTTAGGAAAAAGTAAACAGCCCCCATTGTAATCAATTAACTACTGCCTTTTAAAGAGATCGCAATACCAGCAGTCACCTCCATGTTCAATAACTTGGAAACAATCACCTTAATTAGCCTTCATTTCCCTAATTACTGATCTCAGAGAATAGTTTTGTAAAAAAAGAGGAAAAATAATCAACTGACCAGAAAAATTCTTCACAAAGTACCAGCAGAATTGGTTCATTGTTTTTTAATAAAGGCTAATTAAGCAATTAATGTTCTAGTACAAACAATTAGAAATTGATTTCTAAGTTTTTTTTCCTACAGCCCCCAGTTTCTTATCCTCCTCAGCTATTATTTTGATAGCCTTTGGGGGAAATGATGCCAGTCCAGTCTAAAATGGCCACCTCAGTAGAGAATTCAAAAATCTTTTACAGTTGCAGGTTTTTAATCAAAGCGTATAAAATTTTAGTCTAGAAAAATAAGTATGAATTGTATACAGTTACTGTGCTTGGAGACTGAAGAGGACAGTGCACCACACAAATGGCATAGGCACACTGAAAAATGCAGATGAGAGTACTCCTTAAAACTGTTGCTGTGGGTTTTGTTTGTTGGGTTTTTCTCCTACTTTCAGCCTAAATAGGTGCAAAAAGGTATCGCTAGGTGGACAGTCTAGTTGCTGGCAAGGGACTGATGAATGGGTGGCTGGAAGCAGCGCACATGCTCCACGGGTGTGCTCTCTCCATCACCGGACTTCAAATACTTGTCCAAAATAGCAATTATTTCATCATTCAGAATCTGGAACTTGCGAATTCTCTCAACCATTTTCTTCAAAGGCTGCAACCATAAAAAAAAAAAAAAAATCAGACACACAGGAGTTGGCTTTGGAGACAAAAAAGCCTTAGACACAAAAGTGGCAAATGCTGTTACCTCCCCCAGCAATGTTATGAATTCCCTTCCACTGTTAATCCAGTGAAAATCCAAGCTGCATTTTGTACAAGAAAGGGCAATTTACAGGAGCCTTGTCATAATGTGAATGCACGTATATGAGATGGAAAGCCTTCAGAAAATCCCATCTAGCCAGGAAATCAGAATTCACACTGACCAGTCATCCAACTCCAGTACTCATGCCTTAATCTTTTGTTCCTAAAAACCCTGGTGCCCTCATTTTCGACATTTCATTCTAAAAAGCAATCGCTACATCAGAGTACAAACAGATCTCGTTTATTGTTGGCATGGTTATTACTACAGCGAGTACAGGACAGGTGTTTTCCACTCACCACATTCTTTATAACCTCATCTTTGCCATCGTGCTTTTGGACTTTCAACAGGTGGTAGCAGAAATCCAACACGTCAAAGCGTCGCTGCTGTCCCAGAAGCACGATGATCATACAGCCAGCCCAGTGCAAGCCATCTCCAAAGCACTGCCTGAAACAGGAAACACACCACATAAAGCACGTTTCACCCAAATATTCAGCAACATATCCACAGGAAATGCGCAGTAATCGGCCATTATACCAAACTGCATATACAGCACTCTAGAAGATGTTAGACATTAATCTAGAAAGTACTGCAAAATCTCCAGTAAATTAAGTTCTCTTTCCAGGTACCACAAGCAATGCAAATGGATGCTTACCAAAATAACAGACACACATCCCCAGTTCTACACAAGGTAGAGTGAACTCCAAAAACATTCACTCCCCATTAGACCCCAGCAGCATTACATTTCATTTTCAAAGGAAATTTTCAAGGAGACAGTGGGAATTCAACACCACTCCACTCCTTTGGACTGCAGGCATGAAAGGGAGTAAGCGTCCTATGCTGTTGCCTCCATAACTGCTGAGTGAAAAGCACTTTACAGCTCAACAGTTTTTCAAAAGAAGGATATTACCAAAATGAACAAACCCAAGAACTACAGTTCCTGGTTAACTCATGTTAATCATGTTAACATCCAAGTACTGATTCCTGCCCTTCATTCAGAGAAGAAAATACTTGTTAGAAATAGAGGCACCAACATTAAGCGATTTTATTTACGTTCCACGTCGGTAGGGGTCTGATTGCTATTGAAAGATGCGTGCTGAGGCCTGTTAGTCATGGTGTCATTCATTATACGATGGCCATACTTAAAACAGAGGATTATTTTTGATAGACATACAATAATATCCGTGTACATGGATTATGAGCCCCTCCCAGATACTGCAACACTTTCCCTTGTTCTCGCACTAAGCTTTTGCAAACAAACAACGCCCTCCATTCTAGGTCCCTCCACAGTTACAGGGAGGATGAGCAAAGTACTGTTGCCTGTAGGTGGTACGTACTCCACTGTGAATTCATGCGTTCCCACGGGGATGCAGTAGACGAACTGCATGGCGCTCCAGAGGCGATGGAATTCCACGCACTCGTCCACGTGCATCACCCCATTGCTGGGCAGGGGCCCGCGCCAGATGGGATCGTCCAGGAAGGAGCGGATCCTCGTCAAGATAACCTCAAACATGGACAGGCCGCAGCAGAGGCGTTCTTTGGTCAGCAAGTCCCCTTCCCTGGCAATTGCTATTTGCTAAGATGAGAGAAGGAAAGTGCAAAATCCTGGTAAAAGCCGCTTGACCACAAGACTTGCCAAAAAACGACGTCAAACCAAAAAATACCACCACATTTTTCAGTTTCGCTTGCTTTATTCTCCTGATGAAGTATGACTAAGTGAGGTCAGAGGCCACTAACCTGAGGTTCAATTCAGTGGAAAAAACATCCAGAGAAAATTGCAAAAGCCATTTCAAGCAGACAGAAAGTAACTTACACTAACTGCAGTCATGCTAATCCTGGACTAGGCCCAGGGAAGTTTAAAGAACTCTTTGCCTGAATGGAGGCTGAAAGCAAACCCACAGAGCTCAGTGCTCTGCTGCCAGGATGGGCAGTAGCTCCGGCCTGCGCTCTCCTGCACATCTCCCCCGGCTGCTGCTGTTGGAGACAAGAAAGCTCCAAAGAGAGCACAAACAAGCCCAGACAAAATCCATAGGAGGCAACGCTGGCTAGGGCTTGTCCCAGCTTGTGCCGTTACACCGAGAGCTCTCTCCTAATGCAGCCGTACCTCTGATGACAAGAGCAGACTGAAGTCTGCTCCTGAGCACTCTGCTCTCCATTTTTACTACTCACATCTCAACTGCTTGTAAACTGCTACGGTTAGCAGGGAATTAATGTATCCCTCACAGTGAGAGAAAGGAAAATAGTGCTGAAGCTGCAAAGGCAGTTCAAGAGCGTTCTCTTTGGTCATTGTTTCTAGGAGAGCTCAACTCAAATGACAGCTCATATTCCAAGAGTTTCTAATCATCTGGCCGAAAGAGGAATCAGTTGTTTTAAATATATATATACACACACACGTGCACAAGAAAACAGACCTCCCAGGCTGGCCCTTATGCTGTGAGAATATCACATAGCAACATACATACAAATTAGCATTTTCCCCAGAGCTTTTCACCTCCACCTCAGTCTCAAATGTTTTAAACTCCTGAGCTTTAACAGATTTACCAAACCCATGGATCCAAAAAAAAAAAAAAGATAAATTTTTAAAATCCTCTTGTGTGACCAAGCTGCATGTGCAGGATGAAATTCTCACACAGCTATTGGCACGCATGAAAGGAGAGGCTTTGTGGTGCTCAGAGATGTCTTGAATTGCCTCTGACACAAATGAGACACATTACCTGGGGCGTGCCCAGTCTTTCAATGAGAGGAACCAAATGTAGCGGAGCATATTTTGATTCCAGTCTCTTCATTTTAGCATCAAGTCTTTCACCCTCTGAAAGAGAAAAGAGAAAAGAAAGAAGAAAAGAGCACAGATAAATTGCAATTAGCAAGAAAATTCTTATTTTAATACAGTCTTTGTTCAGAGCAAAAGAAAACCGGGTATGTTATTTTTATAGGTAATTTCAGTTCTAAATAGCTAATCTTCAACGGACTTTTAGAAAAATATATATATCTATTTTAAAAAGTTGCATTGCATGTGCAAACAGATATGTTAACACCAGCAGCATAATAAAGCCGTATAGTCTTTCCTGAATTTAGTTAGTTAGTTACATGTATTCTACTACAAATCACAGAATCATATGATCCTATGGGAGTCTACTGGGAGCAGGGACCACTTGTATTTACCTACTTGCTGACAGATTTCCTATACCTTGTATGATCAAGTCTACCCCACTTAACTGACAAATCCTATAAGCAAAACAGCACCTTCAGAAAAGCCTCTTGCCATATCCACATAGAGGGGTAACACTGCCCTGGGTATCCATCCCACTTGGCCCTGTCATGGCATTTCTCCCCTTCCTCTTCTGATTTGCACTGAGCCTTGCTAAGAAGGACATAATTCTCAGCCAGGCAAACAGGCCTGAATCTGTTACCTCTGTCCCATAATTAACAGTGGTGCTGTAAAGAACGGCTGGGGACAGTCACCAAAACCACAGCAGCAGGCAAGAAAAATGGAAAGCATTACCCAAGGAAGGTATTTTCCACTTAGCTGATACCTTTGACGTGAACTCTGGGCAGGATGTTTTGGAATGGCGCTGCATGCAACAGGTCACACACTTCCTCTAGGGACTGGGACAAAAAAGAAACGAGAAGCATTTAAAACCAAAGAATCCCCAAACCACACCAGATCCCCAAAACAGGCTTCCAAAAGCACACCAACACCATTGCAGAAACACCAGAGGGCAGCCAGCCTCCATCACCACCACACAGAGCTGCTCCCAGAGACAATTTGATTTCAGCAGGTTACCTGGGATTAACCAATATAACCTCCAGCAGCTCTCCTCCCACCCTCAGCTGGCAGTTCCTAAAGGACAGGGTATTTATTAAAAAGACTAATGCAGAATGAGTAATTTCAGTGTGAAAGCGGCAGACGGCTCCTGCGCAGGCAGGGGGATGAAGGAGGTGACTCACTGCTTGGTTATTTTTACTGATGCTATTCCCACAACCCATTATCTATCTTGGCGGGCGCACGTCCCCACCAGGCGGGCTGAGACACGCGATCAGGAAGTATTTCACATCTTTAGGGACAGTGGGAAGGAAGACAGATGCCTCCTGGTTCCTGGCTGCCGTACGTGAACAGAAAATACAGGGAAGACCAGAAGCAGATGCATGACACTGCTGTGCTCGTCTCCTTATTTTCGAAGCAGAGGCTCAGCGCTAGTATTAGATGTTCATCAGTCACACTGTTGGCAAGGCCAGGGTACTGGAGCTAATCTGCCTTTCCTACATCCTGTTCCTTATGGTTGGACTCTTAAGAGTCTCTTCTAACCTAAATGGTGCTACAATTCTATGTCAACACCATGAAAATGCACGTGCTAGGCAGCCAAGATTAACAATACCCACCCAGTAGCAGTGATGCACTACAGACCTATGTTTTGCACCAGGGTCAAGTCTACTTAAGTTACGACAGATGACCACAATGGAAAAATACTGAAATTCGTGACAGGACATCGGGGCACCACCAAGGGCAAAAACAAGAGGAGAGGCAGCGAGCAAGGGTGTATTACTAGAAAGTGTCACCAAGGTGGCATCCCAAAGAAGGTACCTCCAGCACTGGCATCACTTTGGTACACTCTCAAGCAGTGAGGGCCCTCACCTGCCTGGCACTTCATCACGTACTCCATTAGCCTGAATCCAAAGTAATCCAGTTTCTCATTTTGTTCAGCTGTCCCATCACTGAATACGAGTTTGCTGCTTGTCACCTGTCCCTCCAATTGCTCTCCACCACGAGAGAGGGATCCTCTAAGACTGGACACGCTTCACAGCTTCACTGAAGCTAAGACAGACAAATGTCTGGCAGAGCAGGCGCCACTGTCAGCCATCCAAGCAGCAAGAAGGATGTCCAAGAACACCATGCTAACTTTGCAATGTTTCAGATGACAACAGGAATAGAAAATAACAGTACCAAACGTGCAACTTATAACTGACATAAAAAGAGTAGCCACTGCGGGAATACTGTATGTGATCATAATTTATGATGAAGGTCATAATATGAATTCCTTAGGTACCATACACAAGGCAATGTCTCTCACCCAGCAAAGCCAGGCATCCCTGCTATCTTGCAGACATGAAAGTCCCAGCAAGACTGTAAGAGATCAGAGCAGGGAACTGTTTCTACCCATCTGCCCATCAGCAACAGATTTCAACCTTGTTATTTCTGACGTTAGTAACACAAATTTGTGAGTATATTTTGAGAGACAGATGGGCTTTCAAGTAGCACAGCAGGCACCTACCAGACTCTGTTCAATGAGGAGGCAAAACAGGACGGCATTTCCCACTTCCCGCAAATTCTGGAAGCAGACAGTCTTCAGTTCTGCATATTCTACGATGTCCTTCAACTGATGGTGAAAAAACTCCAAGATACCTGAAATCAAAAGAGAAGCAAAAAAAATTGTATCTCCTGAAGATCTCACAGGCACACCAGTTACCTTGGGAAAACAGACAAAAGATTATGGCTTTGTGGATAAGAGTCGTAAGGATCAGGACTAATTTTCGTTTCTGCCTCAAAAGCACACTCATTTCTAACCAATTTGCCTGTGCAAGGGTTGCACTGAATGTGCATAAATCCACTGTATCAGAGCACAGCTAACCAAGGGTGCAGGTTTAGAGTTCCCTCTCCATGTATCAGCCCACGAGATGTTTTATTTCCAGATGTGCAGGCTAGAGGAAACTGAAAGGAGCAGTACCTAAATACAGTAAAAAACAGAAGTTATGAAGTGTTAAGCCAGATGTGTGCTGATCTTTTTAACTGGATAAGTCATGCAAAATGGAGTGCCCAGCTTCCCACTCCTGGAAAAGGGAGCCAGTATAAGAGGTAGGAAAATAATTTTGAGGAGCAGGAAGAGAGACTCGGGCTCTCATCTGCTATTAGTCCTGTTGCAGCCTCTGTCCCCAACCTGCCGCACCACCCGACACATTCAATTTTCAGCTGTTATTTTCAATGACAGAGCCAGCAAGGAGCGGAGCACTAAGGATAGAGAGAACAGGGGTAGTGTCAGGCTATGACTCTGATAGTGCCCCGGACGGCTAGAGGTGATCTGCAACCTCACACAGCAATTGAATACAGAGATCACAAGTCAAGCTCTGCTGGCATGGGTACATCAGATCCTGCTGACAAGCACAGTCAGAACACTGTTTCTGTTAAAGTTTTGCCAAAAGCTGTTAAAAAACAGCTAAAAGTATGATTTTCAAACCTACATAATTTACATAAACATATGTCTTTTCCATCAAACCTCTCCCAAACAATGGTGACACGTAACGTGCTGGTGGATTTCCAGCTCCTTCCCTCCCCATCCCCAGAAAGGCTGCACAGTCCCTTGGTTAGAGACAAGCTCAGAAAATCCTGGGCTCAACAGCTGCTGCAGAGACCCAATCTGGCCAGCACCGCAGAGGTTAAAGTGATGTGCAGGATGGGTGAGGAAGAGCAGAGAACTGCAGAAGGTCAGATAGCTCTCTGCCTTTTTACAGGTTAATTTTTATCAGCATTTTTCCATCTGTCTGCACAAGCCTGGCCCTTTTAAAAAGCCACCAAAACCCTTGACTGACAACAGAAGAAAATACATCATTCGAAGCTTTGAAATTGTGTGCTACATACGGCAGTTCATTTCCGTTACGCTGAAATAAGTCAAACAGTTAAATCTCCACCCAATCACATCTAAAGCAATTGAGAGGAGACAAGGAAAGAGAGCATAGATGCTCCCTACCACATTCCCGTGTGTTCCTTGGATGCAATCAATGAGCACCTCCCATGCAGGAGATAAGACTGTGGTAGTTACCCAGCAAGGCAATGGCTGAGAGGGGAGCGCACAAACAGAAAACACAGCCTGGAGCGTAGCTATGCCAAGGAAATCCTTCAAATTCAGCAGAGGAACTTTAAGACGTACAGTGAAGGAAGGAACTGTACAGCTAACCCACACACTTCTACAGAAAGCCTCGTGTCATTAAAATTAGTAACATGAAACATCAATGACGTGCATGGTGAGGGGATGCAGGGCTGGCTCTGTTTGGCAATAGAAAATCTGCAGTCAGTGAGTGCTGCCACGTGCATTCAGTGGAGATGAATTTCAGACTTAACTTGAGTAGTTTAACAACTCAACAGAAAAACAGAACAGAAAAACTGATGGAGAAAGGTCAGATATAGTGAGTGCATGCCGAGCTTCATTTATTCAAAGAAACAAATTTAAATCTAGCTAAAAAGCAAACAGGTCACGCCAGCGCATCAGCAACTCTCCCCACCCCCTAACATGGGAACCATGTAATGAAACAGCTCTGGAAAAGACTGTTGGTGCCCATTCAGCGCTGTGGTATAAAGGCCCATTGCAGTTCCCAGGTGTTTGAGCAGCAGTGAGCACTTGTGTTTGCTGTTTAAACACACCTGCCCACCATGGCAAAGAGATGCTGCAGTGCTGAATATTGGGATTCCTACTTTAAAGATAAGGTTGAAGAGGCAGATTGATACAGCAGAAAACTTTGCAAATAATTTTCGCTCTGGAAAAAAAATGCAGAATGAGGGAACTGAAGCAAGCTTTACCTCAAGTCTACAGTGTGTTTTAGCTACGTGCCCTAATATATCCTTCACGTTTTTCTCTGTTAATAAAAGGGCTTCTTCACCTAGCAAGAAAGGTTTTCTAAGAGTCAACTGCTAGAAGTCAAGTCGAATACTTTCCTCATATGAAGGCTGAATGTCTTTCTGGAAGCAAAAGTCCACTGCGTTATCGTGGACTTGGATTTGTGCCATAGAGGAAATCAAACTGGAATCTCTACCAACGCTTCTGGTCTTAGCATCCATGGCATGTACACAGCGACTGATGGTGAACCATCAGAAGGGCTGGAAGACTCCTCAAAACACAGTGAGTAACTGTAGGCTTCTCATAGTTACCATGGTGAGAAACCACTACGCGAGCAAGTAGGATACTGCCTCCAAGGACAGACATGCGGATGTTTTTCCCTTTATCTTGTATGGTGAGTGGGAAGCAGTTTGGTGAGAAATAGAAGCTGAGCAGAGCAGCAAGGTCAATTTTGCTACTTAAACGTGGAAACAAGAATTGGTCATGAAGGGGGTGGAAAGGAGGGGGTGTTTCAGACTACCCTCGATTTCCTGCCCAGCCTCTGAATTTTGTGGGGAGTTTCAGAAAAGAGACTGATGCTCAGAATGATGTTGAGAACGTTATATGGGTAGCTTTGAAGTGAAAAGCTTCACACAAAACGGACACAAACTGGAACACAGGAGGTTCCACTTAAATTTGAGAAGAAACTTCTTCTCAGTGAGGGTGACAGAGCACTGGAACAGGCTGCCCAGAGAGGTTGTGGAGTCTCCTTCTCTGGAGACATTCAAAACCCGCCTGGACGCCTTCCTGTGTAACCTCATCTAGGTGTTCCTGCTCTGGCAGGGGGATTGGACTAGATGATCTTTTGAGGTCCCTTCCAATCCCTAACGTTCTGTGATTCTGTGAAATCCTGAGAATAACTCATGTAACCCACAGCAAATATGGAGAAGCAGGATGGGACAGAGAGAAACCAGAAGCAGCACAGAGAACTGCAACCAACAACAAGGAATGCTATTGCCTAAATCCATACTAAAGGTGCGACTGAAACCAAAGCAAGATGGTAAGACCACCCAAAAGCAGGATAGCAGAAGCCAAAGGCATTCATAGCATGAAAATTGCATATAGTCTTTTACAGTCACTCCAGGTGAGACTTCCTATCAAAGTACTTAACAAAGATGCTTATTTCTTCACTGAAAGCCCCAGTCTCCATATACAGATATACAGACACTCACATATATGCATTCGTGAATGAACTGTGTCATTATTTTGAAAATCTGACACCCAGTATTTAGCATCCAGTCATTCCAAATGCTGGTATCAACGGTGCGCTGCTTCCCCTTCCATGAAGGGCTTGATTTACCGGCAGAAGAGATGAAAGTTCACATAGGCTATTTTTGACGGAACAGAAATGACACTGAAAGCACGCTCTGTGCCCCAGTGGAGTCCTGCGGCAGAAATACATCATCATGTTTTCATTAATGTTTCAAAGGTGTTCCCGATTACACCTCCTTATAACGTACAGTGCACAGCACTGTATTTTTATGAGAGACTATGCATGCACACTGAAGCCCTGCAAAAAGAACAAGTGTCTTAGGAAATTTAGTTTCACTTAACTGCATGCAACCTTCCTCTTTCCCCTGATTTTATTTGTAGGTGCAATTCGTAAGTTACTGAATCAGTTAAACATACACAGCATTTTTGCAAGGCAATTAAATCAAGGTTTTTTGCTCCTTCTCTCCAAGAAACCCAGTTTAATTAAACCCCTCCATTCCTGCAGATGGGATGACGTTAGGTGTCATAATAATCGATCTTATAATCCTAGCTTCTGATTTACCCAGATCTCATCAGAAGCAAAGGATGTTGATATAAAATAGATCCAGCAAAGTGTAGAAGATTAGTAAAGGATTAGGTTCCATCTCTGCTTCCAAAATCCTATCTCAACAGCATTCAAAGAGCAGATGCCAAGTTTCAGCTGTGCAGTCTGTGCACTAATTAATTTCGGAAGTCAGACCAAATCAACACATGCAACGCAAAGCTGGTTGACTTCTTACTTTGGCCACCTTTTTTTTTTCCTATGAAATAATCTCCATTCACACATTTCAGACTCAGATCAAACACATTCCAGAGCTTGTAACAATTCTGGTACCTAAAAGGTTAGGACAAAAATTGCCTATTAATTCCAGAACTGAATTGCTGACTAACAACAAACTAGATCTTGAATATAATTCTTGGTCTAGTTGCATTATGGGTTATTTTCTGCAGACTACTGACTTGACTATTGTCAAGTAAATTCTGCTTAATCTGCATCAGCAAAACTGCTCCCAAGAAACCGGGTGCTATAATGACCTTTAGCTTATGTTCACTTTCATACAGACTCTCAAGTGCCAGCTACAAATATTTCTTTGGCTCACAAGAGACATCATTAGCTCTGCATATCAGCAGTCCTGCCATTCCACAGAAATGTTCGTAAGGTTGAAGCATATACATGTATCTGGGAATGATGACCACAGAGCCTGTGCACTGTCTGTATTTTGCTAGAAAGAAATATCCTATTGTTCTGCATATCTTGTCAGTCCTTGCTGCCCTTTGGGAACCACCTATGTGGTTTGGGTTGCCCTCAAAGGCTTTCAGAGAGCCTGTGATTCCCTCCCAAATCTTTCTCCAACAGACTGGTTCCAGAAAAACCTACGAATAAATTCTCTTCATATTCTTCCCCACAAAGACTCAAGCCATCATGTTCCCATGAAGAAATTAACTTATTCTCCTACCCATCCAAGTTTGATCAAAAACCTGGGATAATGGGAAGCATTACTGGTCCTTCTGCTGCACCCCAAGCAGTGCTTCCATAGCAGTCTCCAGCCACCGCTACCCTTCACCACGCTTCCTAGCCCAGCCTAGCTCCAGTTCCTCTTAGACCCTGACCCAAAATACTCCAGAAAAAGGAGGGATGGAAGAGTTTTTGCCAGGTTGCTGTGCTGCAGCAGCTCAGATGGTGTTGCCAGCAGCACCATCAGCCCAGAGAGAGGTGGGAAGACAGCAGCCACCAGCACAGGACACTGGGAGGCTTCCCCAAACTGCCGTGTGAACACATGGGTTTCAAGAGATCATGGCCTGGTGTAAGGAGTGTTTTGCCCTGCACCAGCTTTGTGTGGTTGGTTTCTTTGATTTTTTTGAAAGAAGAAACATGGAAATGCTATACTTAGGAAAACATACACAATTAGGCTACTTTTTATCAAGTTTATATCTTGCTAAACTCATTGATTTTTTTTCTTTTTAAACCCCTCTCTTTTGGAGGAGTGATATAGCAGTGACAAAAATCTAAGCTTCATCTCACAGCAGAGCCGACAAACTACTTTTCTCATCAAGCCCAATGACACTTCAGAGTGACAGGACATGAAATACTCGTTTTTCAAAAGCAGGAATACAAATACTAGAAAAATAGCAGAGAAAATGATGAAATTTCAAGTTTAAATTCTTATAGGCCAATACTCCTTTAAGAGCTTTCATGACATCAAAAGGTCTCTTTAAAAATCCTTATGCTTAATGTATTTTTAGACAAATATTTTTATGACTACAAGATGAGCAAGTTCCCCACTGCTTTAGACTGTTCCTATGGAAACAAACCCATTGGCGAACAGGAGTCCTGAACAACTCTGATGCCACTGTCTGTACCCTGCTCCTTTTAGCAGGAATAAATCACCATTCAGAAATCCACAAGTCGAGGAGGGCTGATTACATAGGGCTCAAGGACTTGCAATCAGAGTCCAGACAAAGCTCTCCAAATGAAAAGACTGAAGTGTAGGAAATAGCTAGTGGCTTACTTGCTGAACATACTTAAATCGCTTTCTATATGGAGGATGGACTCAGGAAATGAATTCTGGATTGATAAATGGATGTTACATGGAGACAGATGAGAGTCTACATATTTAATCTGTAGATCGGAATCACAGTTTTGGTCGGTATGTGTAGGTAGTGCCAATTATAAAGAAGTGATTGAATGACTTGTCATGAAAGAACAGAAGCAGCATCCAGACATGCTCTACAGCACTCAGACTTACTACTACAACTACTAACTTCTACGGGAAGCTCTCGCAGGCAGAGGAGGGAACAGACAACATTTGGCATGTATTAGCTTGCATTTTCTGTGGTGAACCAAGTAAACAAGGTGTGGCAAAGACTGCTACAGAGGAGAATTTAGCACAGAAAGGAGAGGACAGCAATTCAAATCAAGCACAGTTTGAGCCTGTGCTTCTACAGCCCGAAAGTTCCTCTCAAGATGCCAAATAAGGACTAAAATCTACAGCACAACCCCATTGCAGACAACATTTTCTTCTATCAGTCAGAGCTGCTCCAAGGGCAGACAGCTCCATGATGGAGAAGTGTCAGAGAGCGCAACATGATTCTTCAGTGATGTGAGAGAGGGATGGAGGTGCCCTGAGCTTCCGCATGCATTTTCTCTCCCCTGTTTTCAAAAGGAAAGGGAGAGGCGGCATGACAGTGCTATAAAGGCTGTCTCTGCCATGTCTTGGAAGAGACTCTCCAGGAAGTTAAGTGTCCGCTGCTAGAAATAGTTCAGAACAGGAAAAATACATGTGTCCAGACAAAACCTGGTAGGGACAGGGGCCTTGAAGGAGCACAGAATCAGGTTGGTTTTTAAGATCCAGTTCAAATCTAGTTGCTGTGATCTTCCATTGTAAGACCAAGAGTTACTCTGATCTCTCCGTATAGCAGGCATCTAAATGTATGGGATTTCTTTTGCAAAAGTAAATATGAGGTCAAAGCAGTTTGTAATCTCTACAGAACAGGAAAGTGATGAAGGATTTTAAGATGTGCAAGGGTAGCCTTCACAGGATTGATTAAAACAAGTAAAGTTTTGCCTTTCCTATAGGACAGATTGCCTTTTAACCTCAAGAGAAAGTTTCTGCTTAAGTCCCTAGGCATCTCAGTATGCCCACTATTTAGTGCTTACAGGTGAGGATTTCTGGCAAGAAATGAGCTTCCTAAAGTCACCTGCAGCATCACAGAACTCTGGTGATGCATAATCTATATTTGAGAATACCTACTGCTTGTGTGGTCAGATCTTAATGAGTGGCTAAGAACCTCAGACAGATTATTTTTATATGGCTAACTACCATGATTCATCCATTTCTATGCTCCAGGGAGAAAAACAGGAAGGAAACAGTAAGTCCTCGGTTTCATTTAACATTGGTAACGAGCATCAAGCAAGCCGTGGAAGCAGAAAAAAAACCACCTCATTCCAGTTGGAGTGGCATTTAATAAACCTAAGCAACTCTGGAAAAATAAAGATACACTCAGGAGTGGGCGGCACATGGAAGGATTAATTTGTGTTAATTAGAAGTTGCGGAGGAGGAATATTTTTTGGGGGGGAAACAGTTTCAGAATTTCAGTGAACAATGTGATAAATACTAATTAGCCAATTATTTCCCCATAGTGTCAAGCAGCTTTCAAAGCCATTTCTTCTTCTGCAACTGTCACACCTCCTGTTAAGTGGCTAAGATGCGCCCCACGCAAGCCTCAGACATAACTGTTCTGGCAGGACCAGTTTGCCTCTAAGCAGCATCACTCCTTTTGTCTTACATTTTATAAGGGCAAAGGAAGAGGGAATAGAGGCTTTTCCAGAGAATCAGGGTTATCTACATTAGACTGTTAAACACAACAAGTGTGAGACGCTGACTTGCAGAGGCAGAAGGTCAACATGCTTATGAGAAAGACTAGAAATAGAAACTATTGTGAACATTCCAGCTCCAGATCAACCACGTCATAAAGCTGTCTGTATATTGACTGTCATCCTTTTATTAAGCATAGAGGTCTTAAAACTTTACTAAGTACTTGCAGAAAGCCCAGCATTCAGTGATTCTGGTTATGAAAAAAGGACTAAGTGCTGACTATTGGGAGAGAGAAGAGAGGGAGGGAGAGAGGTACACATGATCCAAAACACAGTGATTAGTATCATCTTATTACTATAGTAACACCAAACATGAACTAACCTGGAGAACCATACTCATGTCTTGGTAACCTACATATCTTAGGCATCACTTCCATTAGGGTCTTGACATACTGAAGAATTGTCCCTTGTAACTAAGAGAAAAAAGATACGTGTAAACATGCCAGTGTTATTGAACTAAGAAATTTTACAACAAATTGCACTCAAACTACACATGCTCTAAAGAACTTGTGTTTAATTCTGTCAGTCATCATCTTCAGAAAGGCAACTTTTGTCAAATTAATACAGTTGCACTTTCCTTCATATGGCATTAGCCAGCTTTTGCTACAGGAAGAGTGGCACAACAGCTAAGGCCAGGACGGTAAAGAAAAGAGGAAATCATGTTCTTCTCTTGCAGATGGCCTCTATTGTTTAACCAACTTTTAGATATTTTAGTAAGAAAGAAGTTGCATTTGAATGCTTTCAAAAGCAGCAACAGAAAAATCCTGAGCATTAGGTATGTCTGTAACAGTTGAAACTGCCTATTCTGAACATAGCAGTAAAGAGACAGTCCCAGGCTGCAGTTTGCCTTCCTCCCACCAGACACCTCTGTCATACCTGTCTCCCCTACCTCTGAGCATCTGCATCAGGCATCAGCAGGATACCTCCCCCTAGGCCTTTTAATCTCCTTTATAAATGCCCAAGCATTCAATGCTACCTTTAACGAACTGAGATTATTTATCACTTAAATAAATACATTTTTAAAATCCAGAAAGCCCCCAAAACCCAACACTTAACCCCAAACCAGGAAAAATCTCTGTGTTTTCCTCTTTTCCCAAAGATTAGACCATAGTAACCCTTCAAGCAGGCTCCAGTCTCTCTAGAGCATTAAAAATGGGCTTAAAACATTGTGGGAATTACTGTCAACAAACTGCCCAATGTGTCAAGCGTCTGAAGTGAGATTATGAAAACTACAGCTATCTCCCAGTAGAGCTGGGTGATTTTGGCAGCATGCTCCTTACAGGCAACATGTACAGGGAGGAAAAGACCATTTCTTTGGCTTAAACTTCACTGCATATATACACAGTTACTAAGCCAGCCAGCCCCTCAACCCTCTCCTAGTTACAAAAAAAGGCCCTTTCCAATAGAAGATACCCAGGCTGTATGGATAAGTTCTTCAACATCTGGTCTGAGAGCACTCTTCTAAATAGGCTTGATGCTATCCGTTGCTGGATCCAGCACAGAGATTAAACCTCCCTTGTTATTAAGGCGTCATCTGTCAGTGATGTTATTAATAAAAGCCCTGAAGTTAGGCAAGGCAGAAAGAACGCTCCAGCTGTTCTCAAAAAATATCGAGACAGTGAATTTACAGTACAATCTCTAAGTTGAAATCAAGTCATCTGAAACATTCATAGTTTTCCAGAGTTTACCCAGGACATAAGAACATAGGACTCCGCAAATTAAATTCAATTCCAATGCAGAATCCAAGGTTTTCAAAACACTGCTCAGGCTACCAAGGCACAGCATCTACTGCGTTCACATGACATTGAGTACTCTCAAACACAGCTTATATTGAACTTAACCAGAAGTAACATTTTAATTAGTTTTATCTGAGATCTTACATTCACTTTGTTTTTCTTGAGACATTTCCTATCAGAAGCCATTTGGAATAGGAGAAAATGAAAGACTATTGGCATACCAGGCTCTTGACAACTTTCAGCAACTCCTCCATCACCACAGCAATACCCTGATACCCAAGAAGTCTACAGATGACTTTAAAGTGAGGGGGACCAACAAAATTCCTGTAGTTGCTGTAGATGCTGGAATATGCCAGATTCAACGCCTAAAACAAGAGAACACATATGATTAATGACAATTTCAGCCGACTGCGTCTTTATCATAATCTCATTTAAGCAGCATTTTAAAGCATATTAAAAATAAAATAACTTTGTATCTCTCTTTCTCTTCAGGAGAGAAAAAATACAAAGCTCCCCTTCTGTAAGGCAGAAACTCCAACCAAAATCTCTGTATTGGCAAGAAAAACTTGTAAACACTTTTTTTCACCAGGTATCTTCCATTTACCATTTATAAAGCCACAAACATTTCCTCTTTCATATTTTTTCTGTTCACACAGGTATAAAAGGATAAGAGTAGTCAATGCCAATGTTCAGATCTCTGAATTTAAAGCACAGCTTCTATTCCTACATCGTCCATTTTATGTACAAAACATGTTGAAAGAAGTGACTGCAATTCATAACAGGTTCATAACAGCTGTTTTAAGTCTCTGAGGACTCAACTAGAAAAAAAACCCTAAACCATTCTGCAGTTCCTGCTCTCTGCAACTAATTAATAAGGACTTCTCTTTTTCAAATCCCTTAGCTGTACGCAAGATCAAAGCAAATCTAAGCCTGGGATGTAACCTCATGGAAATTCTTCCAGACTCATATAAATAGGATCAGGTGCTTTGCCCTATTAACGACTATTTCTTCAAAGTGAACACAACTGCACAGGCTGCTGCTGTGCAGGGATTTAGGAACTGTTTGCTGAAGCTGCGGATCAAAGGGGAGTTGGTGAACTTAACATCCTCCACTTCCCTAAGTGGGCAGTTCTGCTAATATCCTGATATTTAATTTTCAAAGGGAATCTCGTCAACCTTTCCTGCAGAAGGTTCTGTTGTGTTTCCTTCCCTTTTCTTTTCTGCAGTTTTCAGTCTAATATGTGTGTGAAAGACAGCACACTGTTAGGCTTTCGACTCCACATACATCAGCTGTAACAGAAAATTTTCCTTCATCAGTCTCCAAGAAGAACATTGACCTTCACTTCAATGCAGATCTTGCCCTAATTATCCATGCAAGTCAATACCAGATACCGTAATACGTGGCATTACACAAAGAAACTACTAAGAATTCAAGTCACGGAACTCTACTAAGCTCTTGGAGGATTTTAGTCTCACAAAAGAAAAGGACTTACAAATCATCTTTAGAGGAGATCAGGATAGAAGATGCACATTTTTATTTATGTTGTAAATCTCCACTAAAACACCAGTTTCCAACATATTTTTGAACTGTGAACTCAAAAAAATTTAAAATTGGATACTAGACTGACATATAGTGAATGCAAATTTGGCAACAGATTAACGCTTTTTTGCCACCTTTTGTAGATGCCTTAGATGTATTTCATAAACCCTCATGGTCAAAAATTTTTGCATTATGAAAGAAATACACAAGAGCACAGCCTCAGAAGAGGCCATCTAGGTCATACCAAGAGAGAAGTAGAGCTCTAAAACCAGCTTTCTGAATCAGGCAACTCCTAACTTTAGTGAGAAACTTATTAAAACACACACACATAGAAAATTATGTAAATTTTCAACCACCACAACAATTCTTCCACAACCACAGAAAGTTATAATCAGCAATTTATTTCTGCAATGTGAAAATTCAAGAAGTTGTCAGTAATAAAATTTACTTAAAGGTTTAGTTATAAATTTTTACATGCCTAAACTTTTGTCTCCATCTGTGTGAAGAAACCATACAGCAAGACAGCCCAGCCTACAGAAGGTGGGTTTTGGGGTTGTTTTGTTTTGTTTTTCTTATCTTGAGGGTCCTGACCAAGAAGCTGACCACAAGCCAGCAGTATGTCCTCATGGCAAAGGCAGGCAACAGCCAGCAGGGCTGCATCAGGTAGATCACTGCCAGCAGGTCAAGGGAGATGATCCGTCCCCTCTGCTCAGCACGACTGAGACACACCTGGAGTACCGGATCTAGTGTTGGGCTCCCCACTACAAGGGAGACATGAAGAGACATATGGGAAAGTCCAGCAGTGGGTCCCAAAGATGATTAAGGGACTGGAGCATCCCTCCTATGAGGAAAGGCTGAGAAACCTGGGACTGTTCAGCCTGGAGAAGTGAAGGCTCAGGGGGATCACATCCACGTGCATAATTAACTGGTGGGTGGAGTAAGGATGATAAAACCAACTCTTCTCAGCAGTGCCCAGTGGCAGAACAAGGGGCAATGGGCACAAACAGGAAACCCCATTTAAACACCAGAAAAAACTCCACTAATGTGAGGGCGGTCAAACACAAAGGCAGTGGCATCTCTGTCCTCGGGGACGTTCAAGATCTGACCAAACACGTCCCTGAGCAACCTGCTGCAGGTCGCCCTGCTCTGGAGGGTCCCCCAGCTGCAGCCATCCATCAGTCTGGGAAGCTGTCTTCTAAGGACTATGGACTCGTGTCGATTTGTGGAGGAGCGCCGTTTCCAAATACTCACTCATCTTTTCTGTGAACGCAAACTAAAACAGACACTTGGCTTATTATGAGACTCCTAATACACAACACAGTCATAGAATCGTAGAATACCAGGTTGGAAGGGACCACAGGGATCATCTAGTCCAACCTCTCAAGGCAAAAGTATAGCTTAAATGAGATAAGTCAGCACCCTGTCAAGCTGACTCTTAAAACTGACCAGCATTGGGGAATTCACCACTTCCCCTGGGAGATTGTTCCAATGTCTGATTGATCTCATGGTAAAAAATATTCTGGAGTTCCGTCAGAATCTCTCCAGTCCTGATATTAGATCCAAGCTGGCTAAAAGGATAAACTTCAAATGCACCCCAGCGGATGGACAGCCTCAAGCTGCACTGCTGTAGTACAACACATGTTTGCGTAGCACTCTGCGTAGAGAGAGGGGGTCTGGGGCATCAACGGGAGAGAGAACTGGCAAAACCTTAAAATAAGTGCAGATACACATATCCGATACACAAAGCATTCACACAGCTGTCCCTAAAAGGTGAGATTTCATCTTTTGGTTTTGATGTTTCAAATCAGGTAGGTCTCCACAACAAATGTGTCCAAACTACCTATTTCAGCGATAGCAAAAGGAGAATTTTACTCCACTTGGTTAAAGCGTTTTATTGCCGTGAGGTTAAGGGGAAGGAACTCCTCTTCACACAGCAGAAATCTGACACGGAAAAGCAAGTCTTAAAACCATTCTTTCAATATTTAAAATCTCACCAATACATAACAATAACAAGGCATTTCATCTAAAAATACATCTTTCTTTAATATAAACCTCATGGGGATGTACCTGAAACAGTCCACCTGCAAATGCTGAATTAGCAGAGCTCTGTGACAGGAATTTAGAAAACACCATCACACACTGCCACTTCCCCCCCATTTATATTACACATTATTTATTATTTTAATAAATAATTATTATTTATTTTATTATGCACAAAAGCATAAAAATCCTTTGAGAAGAAGCCCCTAACAAAGTTGGAGGGAGGAAGACAAGGAAAGAGAGAGTAAGCTCTTTCTTTTTTTTCTTTTTTAAGCTCTGCTAGCTTCCTCCCCTACTTAAATTAAATAAAAAAGGGGAGAGAGAGAGAGAGAGAGAGAGAAAGAGAGAGAGAGAGAGAGAGAGAGAGAGAGTTGGTAGTGGCTGATGTCATCAAAGTGCTAACATTAATCACTCACAGCATCACTGGTACAGGCACAAGAGCATATAACAGGGACGTTCAGGCAGTGCTGTCCAAGGGGAGGCAAGCAAGAGAGGGGGGGAAAGGACATCATTTTTTCTCCTGTATGTTCTTTGAAAAGCCAGGCAATAGCACCTTTAGACAAGATGTGCTCTTGCATGAATTTCAGTGCAAGAGACAAAGAAACCGTGCCATCAGCAGCACCGGAGGAGAAAATTGAAAGCACCAAGCAATGAGGATTCAGTCCAGGGAGTCTGAGAGGAAGAAAAAGCAAACTGGCAAGCAGAGATCAGGCAGGAAATAACTCGTGTGAAAAGGAATACAGAAAATATAGTGTTTGTGTCATTTTCGCAGCAGCATCACCGCATGAAAACTGTGTTCTGAAATTTCTGTCAGGAAGTGACGGTAAGTACTGATCTTATCATCTATAAAACATCAAATGGGTTTACCAAACATTTGCATGCCAGTAATTATGTGTCTTCTAATAACTGATGCTTTGTAACAACAGAAATGTATTGTTGTTATTTAATTAAAACCCAAACATTCTACTTACAAACTGCATTGAGGATGAAACTGTTGTTTCTAAACTGTTAGGAAGCGTTCGATACAAAATAAATTATAACTTTAAGTAATTGGGATCTACCAGCTAAAGAGAAGACAAATGAGCAAGTAAAAGCTCTGATCTTAGTAATGCGCCCAATTCTAATATCTGCAGAAGTCGGGTAGATGCCAAAAGGTGTCTGTCCAATAAGTTTATTTGATAGTAAACTCACTTCCTTTATATTGTTGCTGTATCAAAAAGGGTGCATAATATCACATGATAAGAGTGGCAGCAGCTGCCCACATCAGTCATATCTAAGGTTTTACATTGTAATGAAAATAAATATACATCTTTTTCTTCCCACTTCCCACTAAGAATAATCCAAAAGCCTCAAGCAACCATTTTCATACATCAACAGCCACAGAATTCTTACTATTAATGTATTAGTAAAACTATCAAAATCCCACTCAAATATTGTATATTTTGCCAGCTTCCTGTCTAATATAAAATACAATATAAGTATTACAGAATAATTTCAGAATATGTTATGACCAAGTCATATAAGCTTTCTTCATCAGGAAAATTTTCAACAGTCAATTGTTATTTAGCCAGAAGACCTAACATATGAATTTATAATGAGTTCATAAGCAATGAAACACAGCGTTACTGTCGTGTGCATTTATGCCCATTAAAAAAGTAAGAAACTTTCACAGTGGAAAAACCTTTCACAAGAGTCCCACTGGAAACTTGACTGTTAAACTAAGAGAGAATCAGATTAAATGCTGAGGTAGCTCTTTTTCAAAAGTTACCCTCACAACAGCAAAAGCAAAAAAACCCGCTAAATTAACAAAAATATACACTGTTATTAAGGTTTTATTTGTTATAAAATAACAATTATAATTAAAAGTCTACCAAGGCAGAAGCAAACTTTTTTGAAGGAAGACATTCTTCAATAGAAGCGTTTAGAAAACTGCAGAAAATAGATGTTTTCCTTACACTATTTACAGTGGTATCACAAACTCAGAATCTCAAAATATTGGAAGGTTTTCTGATGTTAATTTTATTAAAAGGAGAAGTATTAGTTCAGGGCAGACAGGCTATGGAATTACATACAATCACTTAGTACAGAAAAGAATATTAGTTATTTTTAAAACAAAACCCACTATTTATCCAAATAGTATGTTATAGTGAGTGCTGTATTTCACCAACTAAGCCCAGCTTGAGAAAGCTTTTCCAAGAGTCTGGCTAGCATCAAGACTAAATATTGTGTTCCTGATGCCACCAGCGTACAACCATCTCAGCCGCTGCTCAAGCAGTGGCTATAGATGTGCCCACTCACCAGCAAAGAATGGAGGGTATCAGGGAATGAGGAACTAATGTAAAATTATATTGGAGACAAAATAATATCTGGTGATGTTTCCACATACTGTTTTGTTTTCCAATTGACTTGTGGATGGTAGAGGAATTTATCCCTCAAGATTCGCCCCTGCCACTCCTCACTTGCCTCTTAACGTAAGCAAATTCACTGCTCACAAAAACAAGCTTTGAGATGATGGAAAACACTAAGCAAGTAAAATAAAATGTAAGATACTCAGACAACAGAGAAAAGCAAATGCTGCATTTTCCTCTAAAAAACAAACAAGAAAAAAAAACCAAACCCCATGTCTCGATGAACTCATTGGGCAAGTATTTTGTGTGACAGGTAGCATTAATCAGTTGGACGGTCAATCTGTCAGCCTTTAGTTTAATGCAAAATCAGACACCGATTCAATTCACTTTGGAAGTCAATGCCATTTTTCCCATGAGAGTTTGACTCATAACATAAATTATGTTAAATATGAAGCTTTTCTTCCTATTAGAAATATCTGTTCTATTAAAAAGAATACTCCAGCATTGTTCCAAAGGAGAGAGACATTTATTAATGCATCTCTGTAAACTCCTGATCATTTATTTTTCCCATGGAAGGGGCATATAT
>NW_010207069.1:0-30901 GCF_000695765.1 Mesitornis unicolor
CTGTGATTCTGTGATTCTGTGAAGTGCTTAACACCCTTAACTCTTGCAGCCAAACAGCCAGTGTTGTGTAGGAAGACTGGAGCAGCTCTTTTATGTATGTGCCAGATCCAAAAAGGTGAACAAAATAAAAGCTATAATTTTTATATTAGCATATGGTATGCCTTGTTTGCGATTCTTCACTGAACTGAGGACTAGTGGCTTAGCCTGTGGATGGCGGTAAAATATCTTTAATGGAATAATTGAAAGGCATTGACGAGAAGCATTCCATTCAGAGTAGCTTTCTCAGGGATTTATTGCTCAAGGAAAGCCAGAAACAGTTGCATTGATTTGCAGATGAGATGACAGGGAAAACATTTTCAAATACTGTAAGGTATTTATACTGCTTAAGATTTAAGGATTGCTCCTGACTATTATTTTCAAAGCTCTCATGAAAGACAATCTAGCTTGCATCCTTTTAATGTGTTTTAAGCCAACTGGTGTTCCTTCCACTGGTTTATCTCATACAGTGCACCTCTGCATGCTGGAAATGGGCCAAGAGAGAAACATCTGGTATTCCGAGGAACAAAGGATCTGAGCAAAATTTAGACTGCCCACAAGATAATCCTCCCTGGAGCTCCACAAAAGCTCCAGGGGGTCAAAGAAGTCTGACTGCCAGAGCTCTCTACTTGGTACTGAACTGCATGTAACAAAATAGATTTGTGGGAAAAAAGTGAAATGATGAATAGTCGAGTATATACTGATTCTCTCTACATCCACTTTAGCTACTGAATTTTAATAGTACTGTAAGTGCTTCTAATCCCACAAGATATTGGTTGACTCAGATACAAGTAAGCAGGGCCTGCCAGTTATTATCCTAGTCACCCTCCTGGGAGATTCAGAGAATTTCAAGAGTTGGTAGAAAGTGAGATTCACTAAAAAGCCTTGCTCCTTTCTCCGAAACAAATCTCTTTTCAAAATATCAAAAGCCTGTTCCTCTGATCTGTCTCCAAGGATTTGTAATTTCAAGACACTTCCATGAGCTAAAAGGGCAAGGTGAATTATATTGGGAAACAGAAAATGAGTCCAAATAGATAAAGAACACAGGTGTGCTGACAGACATAGCAAACTGTCCAAAGCAAACCAAACACCAGAATGCCATCTAAAACATATATGTACACAAAGCTATCTGAACAGCTGGTATCTGTACCTCTGGAGTCACAACTTTCAGAAAAGGGCTTCAAATTCCCTGAACTGTGATTTCACCACCTGAAGCACAAGAAATCATCAGAAAAATTGGGATTTTCTGCAAAATTCTGAACTGGGAGTCAGCACTGAAGAACCAAAGCATTCAAGGATGTTGAGATCTGGGACTGCAGTTTGGATCCCTATAAAATCCAACCTGCCAAGCCTGAGCAATACCAATACAGCAGAGAATACATACCCGGAAATGAAAAATGCCAGCATAATTGTCCTGGAATCCTTGGTCCTTTGGTAAAACATTTTCCAAAAATCGCTTCTGCAGTGTCAGGGAGCCCAGGGCAGCCAGCATCCAGCAGTCACCTCAAGGGAGAGAAGAATCCAGTGCGTTCAGTGAGTTACTCACTGTTGTGGACCACAAGTAACTCTTAAGGAGAGTGGGCTTCAACATCTAAGACATCTAAGACGTTAAAGCTACTTGGTTCTACCTTGTTAAAAGAAACCAATGGTCTACTGTCTCCCTTTCCTCCCCAGAAATGCCGAACCACTGCCCAGTATTCACCAGCAATGTCCTTTGGGAACCTTGATGTCACCTAGCCATCCTTTTCTACTTCCATGCTCTTCCTGTCTTTTGTGGACATATTGAGACTTGCAGTTTAGAGCATTGTTTAGGAAATCTTCAAACCTTTCAGTGGGGTGAGAAATAGGAAGATATTTCTTTCTACATGGGAGCAGAGCTGCTCAGACAGACAAACATGGTTGTGGACCAGCAGAAAAAGATGGAACCAATACAGGGTGCAGACACGTGTCTGGGTAAGTATCAAAGAAGATGAACAGAAATATCTACAGGAAAGAAAACACTGAGAATCAGATGAAGGTATTAGGATGAAAATAAAAATTCAGTCCTACACATGTTGGAGCTGTACCTACTTACCCCAGATTGTGATTGACCCTTGTACTTGAAGCATCTGCCTGATCTCGGTTGGACTTCCCTTTCCATGCTTGTCCTTATATACATAGAGGGCAGATGCCATGTATAAGTAACAGAGATTAGAGCTGCTGCATTTGGGAATCCTGTTAAATATCTGCACTAAATTGTGTGTGAACTTGTGTGAGTCTGGATTGACGTACACTAATTGTTTACTGCAGCTACCATGATTCATGTCTTCCCACCAAGCACCCAGAAAATCACAGGTTGTTGCTTTGTGCCAATCTTTTCCAAAATGGGAATATGACCTTACCTATTTCTCCTTGCAAGATATCAAATCTGCTAACTCCATCCATGATCAAATAAGGATTTCTCTGAAGTTCCTGAAGGAAAGAAAATGCAAAGAGCAGTCTGAGTACCCAGCCTCTGCCAGTAGTGTGCTCCTGCCTCTTGCAGACCCTTGCTTTATTGCCTTTTCCACAACTGAAGACTGTTCCTCTTGAGGCCTGATGATTAGTTGCCTGACGTTTAGTTGCCTGACACCCACAAAACCAGAGAAGATACTCAGGCACCGTTAGTCTGCTCAGGTATTCCTAGGGATGGGGATTTGTAGCTGGGTGCTCACTGGGTTTTCATTTCGGTTTCTCTAATGCTACCAACACCTTTTAGAGAGGGCTCTGAGCCTGGCTGTGAAATCATGCAGTTTCCTGGGGGACAGTAGGGCAGAGACACAGAAGTTTCCAGGCAAAGTGAAGCAGGGTCTGTATGTCAGCTCAGCACTGCGTCTGGGAAAGCTTTACTCTGTGCCTTTTGTGTTTCCATGTAGGACTAATACAGATCAGCCTGGGCTGCTTTTCATCACTATGGTGAGGAAGCTATAGAAAGAGAGCTTAATCTCTGGCTGCAAAATTCCATAGGCCTGGCTGACATTTTTAATTCAGGGAGAATTTTCCTTGCATTCCTTGAGAGCCTTGCTTGGGCAGTGAAGGGGGAAACACTTCAGAGCTTGGCTTTGTACACAGGAATGTGAACCACTCTCCCACATACATCTGCTATTGGTCTGGAATGTCTGACTGCTCAGGTAGGAATGGCCCAAGCATCCCCTGTGACTAACCTTTGGCTCACTCCAACTGCATAAGGCTCTGTTTTGAAAGAGCAATCGGCCTCAAATAGAAAAGCCACCACGCACCCAAGAAAATGAAGAGATAAAAGGGAGAAAAAACATCTGAGTAAGAAAAATAATACAGCAGCTCTTCCTTAAGCAGGCCCTGGCATTTATTCTCCCCAATTGATTTGACACGCTGCACAAAAATGAGACCAGTGCACAACGTGACTCATGACTCGCACGGTTGTGTGAGCTCAGCATTAGCAAATGCTGTCAGTTTTCTGAAATGGCTTCACGGTGATCAAACCCCTCTAAGAAGTTTCCCTGTCAGGAGAAGATGCAATGCAACATAGCTGCTCCAGGCTGGCAGACAGATCATGCTCCCACAGCACTGTTGACACTAGGGAAAGCAGCCTAGGCAGGCAACTTTCTTGACAGATGCTTTCACGCAGCCATCCACACCTAGCCCAGGACCTTGGGGGTTTGAGATAAGAGATTTACCCATAGCATGGGGACAGACCTAAGAAGTGGTGGTCACCAGAAGCAGTGGTTGGTCATTGTACAGGGAAGCAGCAGTGCTCAGCCCTTCTCCCTTCCCCTTTACATCTGTCCCAGTTTTATCTTCTCCCTGACTCTATTTCCCTGACAGCAGTTTGCTTCCCTCACCTGGATGACTTCAAAAACCTCCCACAGGCAGGAAAGAGTAACTTCTATGACAAGGCTCTGAATTTGTCTTGTGCCTTTGTGTGCGTCTGACTTGTCAATAGCCATCCCAGAAAACAAACAGCATGAAGCAGTGGGTATTTTTGTTCCCACATAATTTCTGAGGCTGTTGAATTCTTCTTTGCCCCAGGCAGGGTGGCTGGGCTCCAATGGATGTGCTACAGTGCACAGATGCCATGGGGGTAACCACCATACAGAAACATGAGTCTGAAACTAATGGGACGGCAGCTGCATCTCTTATGGAATTCCCGTGAAAAGGGCTGATGCTCTGCTCTGTGCTGGAACGATAAAGCTCTTAAGTGCACTATGCATCCTGCTAGCCTGTTAGAGTGATCGGCTGAAAAGTCAGCCTATTAGATGCCTCAGCAGATATCCTATTGCCCACCAAGGTGTTCAATCCCCCAGTAAGCAAATGAGGTTGAGTTGAGTCATTAAGCAGGTTTCTTGCTGACAGAAACCAGTAATTTTGTCTAAAACCAGAAAAGACGTGATCTGAAGTCAGCCTGAGCCAACATACCTTGACTGTGCATGCAGACAATTTTGTGGCTACCAGAGAACAAAAACTGAACTCAAACACTCTCAATGTAATCCCTACCCACAACACACTAAGCTCTGCTTCCAATTGGATGCATTCCCCACTGACTTAGGGGGCAGTTACAGGAAAGCAACACAGAGCGTGTGTGTAGCCATGGAAAAGGGGCTGCTCAGGAGCTGTCCCTCTGCAGAAACCACATGGCAAATGCAAAGTGATTTCCCACTGAGCTGACACCAGTGCTGCTGGCTGAAATGGCAGCAGTCCTCCTTGCTATGTGCACTGCGGTCAGAAAGAGCGGGGCAGGTTTCGATAAGAGGTTTGTGCTTCTGAGTGTAGCCACACGTCTGCAGGGCTGAGAAAAAGAGGCAGCATGGACACGCTTCAAAAAGGTGCAGTACAAAACACAGGGCTTTTTGCACAGTGTTGAGTGTGAGCCAAGGAAGGGCAGGAGCAAAACAGAAGCTGAAACAAAGGCAGGAGGGAGGGGGAATTGCAAGACCAAATACTCAGAAGAACTCCAGAAGAGCATGACCCCTGAAGTCAATGGTGGAATGGCTGTTCCCTTGAAGGATGCTGCATGGAGCCTGAACATAGGAACAGAGGGTTTCTGAAAGAGCTTAGAGAGTGCGTAATTGTGATGGGTGCAGTGCTTTGGAAAATTGCACCTTCTCAACCAGAAGGAAAAGGAGGAAAGGGAGCCTCCAGTTAGCTCCTTGTCCTTCAGAGGCAAGAATAGAGCAGCCATAAAACACCAGAAACTATTATCTATTACTGCAAAACACAGCTATGCACAGTTACCACTACACAGAAAGTGCCTCACTATTTGCCAGTGCTCAAATTGCATGACAAATAGACAAACAACAGATTTAACTGTAAGTCTGTCCAGAAGTAGTACCCTGTTTCACTGAGAAATTATGATGAGATTTTTGTGGCATTTTCCCCAGGGCTTTTCAGTTTTAGCTGGAGGGGAAAAGAAGAGGGAGCATAAGGAGGCACGTGGTTTCTCTCAGAGTATCTATGAGTCTGGCAATGAAGGCAACCATATGGGCTGCAAGTCAAGCGCACTGCCTGAACTCATTTCCCCAGGGCAAAGCCATCATCACTCGCTTTTCCTGGCCCACTGAAGACTTCATTATGTATTCAAAATAAAAGAGAAGTTCAAGTTCAAACCGGTTCATCCTCTAGAGAATGGTCTTATCACAGAAGTACTGCTTATCCAAAGGGCAAGATGGAGAAATAATTTGAGAAATGGAAGGAGAGTGCCCTGTACATGCATTTGTCTCTAAATTTCTTCTTATAATTGCTCAAAATTTTTAAGGAAGAGCAAGTCCCCAGAAAAAGCTGGAGATGAGGAGTGTAGATGTAGACCATGTACAGACATATGTACATGTGCAGTCAGATATTTCTGTGGAAAATTGGAAGCCTGAGGCAGGATTTCATAGTCAGCATAAGCCAGTCTGACTGCAGGCTGCTGCTCAGTGTGGTGGTCTGGCTGTGGCCACTTTCCCACAGATTTCCCCGCTGGCCCAGCATGATTCTGAGTGCAGGCACAAGGCCATTGAGGGGTAAGAGGTAGGAGATTGCTCTTTGCAGCTCTGCCTCCTGATCAGCTCATCTTAACCCTACAGTAAAATCCCAGCCCTGCTTCTGTTCTTGCGACAGTACCGCATCTTCCCCTTTGGCTGTACTTGTGTTGCTCCCCTCTGTTCCAGGTCCACCTTCCTAAAATGTCTTGCCATTGTGAGTCACAGTGCTCCCTGTTCAACACACGCCAATTAGGAAAAATAAAAAGGCTACTATTGAGTGAAAGCCAAACTCTGTTCTCAGCTGGACAAATCTTAATTCAAGATCGCTGCTGTGCCTGTAATAGTGTTGCTCTGGATTAAGAAGCAAACACGGTATTGCAGCTCCCTGGGCTGAGGGCATCGACTAGCAGTGTGCTGAGAAGGAGTCAGGCACACCACTGTCATACATCTCCTAAGTGCAGAAAACCTCCACATAATAGCTAACACAGAAATAAGACAGTTAGAGTAAGGAGGGAGGGAAGAACAAAGGATAAGCTGCGCTGGGCACACCAAAGGTCTGCCTGTTGCAAGGACATGTCTCCAACAGCTTGGAGAGGGAGAGGATAACTGAGCAAGCCAAAACTAATGCTTCTCCCACATACATCCTCCCACTCTCCATCACCTAGGGGCTAAAGGATTTCCCAGGCTGGAGGCTCTATCCACAGTTCTGTGTTTTATTAGACCTTGAGGGATTCAAGAATCTGTTTCCTTTAGTCTGACCAATCTTTCTTTTTTTTTTTTTTTTTTAAATACTCATATTCTGCTTTACAGTGACATTCTTGTAGACAGGAAAAACCAGGCTAATCTCATGGGGTTTGCTTGCACCACCAGAACTCAATTCCCTGCTTTACAGCAGAATAGTTCAACTCCTAATTGTCTGATTTCAATACAGATGCCTCAGTTGCTTAAAAAGCCCTGCTCTGCTCCAGGTCTCTGCCACAATGGAGGAATGAGGTCCTGACTCCACACAGGTGGGGAGCTCACAAATGTGAGAGTAAAGTCCTGTTGGAGGATGGACTGCTGTCCAACAATGAGCAGAAACAGAAACCAGCTTAGATTTTACCTGCAACCTGTTTGCTTTGTGTGGCTCAGTGCTAAAAAATAATGAAAATTGCCAACAAAGGAGGTAAATACAAAGGAGGCAAACAAGGGAGGTAGCTTTGTCTATCTCCAGCCTTTGAGAGACAGTTTGCTTAGAGTTTTTGAAACCTCCTACTTGGACCATACAGTACAAGTTTCCAAAGTGGCATGTTATTACTGATTATTCCCGTGTGGCTACCACAGCTATATAATCCTGCTAGCTGACTCCCCAACCTGAGAAACAGGGAAGCAGGTGAGTCAGCAGACCATCATAGGAGTGTTGCTTTCCTCTCAACCCAGGATGTGTGAACCCCTCATCCCCCACCCCCCACCAACCAGCCCTTTCCAAAAGCAACAGAGCCTAGAGAAACTATGCAAATAAACCCTTCCCATCTAAAGCCTGTGCAGAAAGACAGATGCAATAAATGGTGACGCACTGCAGCTTCCTCAGCCCAGAGATGTGAACTCTGCAGTGGAGATCAGATGCAATCAGCTGAATAGGCAAGGGTTAAGACAATGGCAGCCTGGAAATGCTGCTCCCGTTCAATTACACTGATTGCACACGCACACTCAAAAATAAGGTGAATTGATTTTGATTTTCATCAAGTAGAAATACTGAATAGGATCCGAGGGCCTTGTGCCTCCCCAGGAGATACCGAAGCTGTGAACTCCACCACAAACAGCTGGGAAGCAGCTTTGGGTCATGCCAGAAAATGGCCCCATGGTGGCAGACCTACAGGTAGTGCAGGACACCAGTACCCGTCATCACCATACGTTTCCCATAACGTGCTTTATTAAAGCAGTTCATGTGACAATCCACATTTCTTTTTCTCCAGGTTTTTCTTCTTTTTTTTTGGTAGGTTTTTCTGCATTTTCCTCCTGTGCTATTAGAGCTAAGTTTTTAGGTTAACTTCAAACTGTTGTCTGATTTCTTGCCTGAATAAAATCTGTCTTTTTCTACCCTCCAGCTACAGAGAGGTCAAGGCTGATGCAGTAGGAGCTCCAGCTCAGCTTATCTGTCTGGAAAGATCCTAACTTCAAAATTAATTTTTAAAGGGTCCATTTTGGTTTAGTCAGTTCCTGGGTTCAAAATTCCTTAACCTTGATGTCAATTCCTGGAAATTTCTGGAAATCAAATAAAATGTTAGTTACAAAAATAAGCACCAAAAGCAGCGCAGAATTGTGATAGGCACTCTGTCACTGAAAGAGAGTTACATTTGGATTGGAAAGAGACAGAGGAACAGGGGAAAATTTGCATTTCCAAAATTAATGAATCAAATTATGAATCATTTTTCCCAGCAAACAAACAACTCAAACTGTATCTTATTTCCCAATGTTTTTTAGATGCTAAGTGCAGTAGCACAGTTCTCTGAGTCTCTGCTAAGGGCACAAGGTAAATCTCTTGCTGAAGTTCACACTGAAGCAGCCTCTTTCTGTGGCTTCTATCCAAGGACTTCTTTTAGACCCTACTCTTTCCTTCTCCTGACATGAGACACATGAGTCCATGCCCTGATGCTATGAACAAACTGCAGTGATGCAGAGGAAACTCACAGACAGCTCTTCCAACATGCACCCTTCTAAAAGTCACACCAGAGGCACTCAGGTTGACCCTTGAACAGCCACTGGCCACCTTGCAGCTTTTCCCTCTCTTCTGGTTGCCTCACACGCATGTCATAGCCTATGTTAAACAGGGGATGGACCCTCCTTCCACAGCTCTTGCTCAGCAAACTCTCACTGCATAAGGTAGCACTAGAGTCCTCCAGAGATGAAGAGTGAGCAGCTGCAGAGGCAGTAGTCTATGACCTTGAAGACATTCAGAAAAATCTTCAGCAACTTCACCCTCTGCCTATTGGAGCCTTTTTGTAAAGCATAAGCACTGAAGACCACGGACTATCCTTAACATTTATAATGGGCACCATATCAAGCACAGTGATGGGCTATCCCTGGTGCAGGGCTAAGACACTGCTGCATACGTGATGATATAACCAGTGTTAGCAAAAGTAAAGTTTCTTTTTGCATCTATATAGTATTATGCATTATAATCAGAACAAAGTAAAATCTTTAGCCCAAACATTAATTGATTAAAATGTGTATTCAGCAACAGCAAATCATTTCATTACTTCCTCTGCTCCACTCAATTGCTTGTGTGAAGGAAAAGCACCAAACAATGAAAAAATTTGTTCTGAACATTTTTAAAGGAGCATCTCATTTTTTTAAATCTGACAAAACTGGGCAAGGAGAATTTCCTTTTGACTGGTCTTTAGAAAAGCTATAGAAAATACTTTGATCAGTCTAAAAATATAACTTCTCTTCCATTTCTCAAAACTGTAGGTAAACCCAAAGACCAGTTCATTGCAGAGCTCCTGCTGTATCTGGTACCTCCAGCCCCACCTCTAGTAATGCTTGAAGCACCACACGCAAAAAAACTCTTAAAAATTGCATGTTTCAATGGTCACAGAATGAGGGCCTGGGGATGAAAACACAGCCTGGAGCAGTTTCCATCTGATGGGAAACCACAGCTACTGCAAAGTTAGGAAAAGCAACATTTCAAATGTTGTCTTCATGCTCCTGATTGACCACCCTCTTCAGGGACCCCCATATTAAATCAGCTTACTTTACAAGCCAAAATAAGTCATTTCTGACTGTCACCACTGACTACTGCTGTCTGAAAATCAAGCTGTTTTCCCTCTACTTTATACATTAGCCTTAGATATGAAAACTCCAAACTCTGAACCTAATTGGCAATTCTGACAACATACAAAGTAAAATAGAAGCAGCATGTTGCTCAACTGCTCAATTGGATCTGGAACAATGACAGTAGTTATAATTGCTATCTACTACTTAAATAACCAGATACTATATGACTCAGAAAATGGAGACTAAGAGATTATTAGGACCAAGAAGTTAGTTTTGTCACAGGTACATTGCGAGACAAATTTTTTTAATGTCAGAGAGAGCTAATGGTGGAAGCTGAGAAAAATATAGACATAGGTTAAATTAGCCATGTTCTGTCAGCAGGATGCAACTACACTTACTCTCTGGGAGATGTATTCAGGTAGAAAACAGTCTCTCCTGGGGAAATTATAGGTATCTCTTTGCTGAGTAGTTCAGGTAGTTTAAATGCCTGGGATTATGTATCCTTACAGTTAGCATTGCAATCATCTAAGAATAAACAGTTTATAAACATTTCTGCACAGGTGAAAGGGGCCCAACTAAAAAACTTCAGAAATGGGGCACTTTGACTCCTAACAGTACAGCCTTCCCTCTTCCTTCCTGGGGACCAGTTCCCAGAGACACTGGCCACTCAGGACATTTGAAATGCAGAAACAGTTTTATTTACTTACTGACCATTGGTTCAAAACACCTGCAGCTCTAGAGATGAAAAGCAAACCATGGCTATTTATTCCCCTGCTTCATTCTTCCAGGAGACAGAAGCCACACTTTGACATGACCACGACACAGCATGGATATTGTGGTGACATTTGAGTACTGGGTGGACTCCTTAGGCAGTTGGTGTCATTGCCCTTCATCTTACATCTTGTCTAGCAGGATGATGCCTGACTGGTACAGAAACGGTTACAGGTGGAAATTTTGGTCAAACTGAGAAAAAAAAATAATAGAAACGGAGCTTTCTTCAGCACTGACATCCTAGATTTCTGTTCCAGATGAGCCAGTTGAGCTGGCAGTCTCAACTTTTATCCCTTGAGTATGTTGTAGAGGAGCAGCTGGTGATGCTGCCTTAATCTCTACAATAGAAGAAAAAGCTTTTCAATGTTCGTGTCGTGAACTGTGGGCCATAAGTACACAGTTTAATTTTTCAGAGAAGAGCTCTGGCAAACCCACTCCTTCCTGAAAAAACTCTGGAAAATTGTTGGAAGCAATTTGTTTCGGTCAGTTTGGTAGGGTGATGCCGGAAACTGTGTAGTGATTGCTGAAAAAAAAGAAAATCTTCAAGAAGAAAGTGCTGGGAAGGAGAGGACCTCTGCAAATTTTTGAAACCAGTTCTATCAAAACATCCATTCATCAGCTTAATCTTCATAAATTCAGCAAAATGGAAGGAGACTCCAACACCTGCCTCAAACTTCAAGCACTAGCAGCAGCAAGATTCTGGTTTTGGCAAGGTACTTCAGTCCCTTTGCATATTAAACAACTCTCAGGATATTTGAGTAGGATAGAAGATCATCCCACACTGCAGTGCCTCAAAATTAGTGGTGTTTGGGTTTCTAAGTCAGTTTGTATGCTTTTGAAATTCTACACTTCTCTGCTGCTCCCAAACAGCAAAACCAGCAGGGTGGTTAGCACTTAACACAACTGTATCATAACATTTTATTCCAGTTTATTAATCTTTAAAATGCCCCTGAGAGTCCTTTCTAACATCCATGTTTGTCTTTTGTGATTCCAATGTTTAGTTATCATATCTTTCTCTCTCTCAGTCTGGAAATGTTGGCAACTAACTCCCCTTCTTTGCATTTTTTAGTTACTCTTCTACTATCACCCATATTTCAAAAGAGATTATCCCCACCTGTTACAAACCTGCAAGTGGAGTGCTGGTGTAAAAAATACAACACCAGCTGCATTCTCACTGGACATGGATTTGAAGAAAAGCTGCCCAAGAAGAAGCTCAGATATTCAGCCAACAGTAGGAGCTGCTTCTGTACAGGAGAATTAGCCCCTCATAGCAGCTCCACAGAGGACACCCAGACATCTGCACTCAGCACCTCCACATCTACCAAGCCATGTGATAAAGTGTCAACCCAGAGGGGAAATGCCTGTACCTGTGCACGCACAATTTCTCTGACACTTTCATTACCCACTGCCACAGCAGAGATGAGAATTTCAAGCCTCAGGTCCCATCCCTATCATCACAACACTGCAGCCACAGCTCTGTTGGGTTCAAGGCTGCAGCTTCTGCTCCAGCTGATACTTCACCACATTACGTTCCTTTTACACCAGAGCTAGGGCTTCCCACCTTTCCATTTGGGCATCCCCATTTTTAGCTATGCAGGCTTCCTGGGCTAGCCTGCTTCCCTTCTGTGAGCCATGACTTTCACCATCTATGCTAGCAGCAACATCTTCTGCCGCTATGTCAAGGCCACCTCCCAGCCAAGCTCCAGCATACCCTCATTGCCCTATTTGCACCTGCCATCCAAATAGTGCAGATGCAGGCAAGGGGGTTGGGTCCCAAGACTATAGATAGCACAGATGCTACGTACCAAGTGAATAGAGTGTCCCAGACGTAGAAATAGATTACTATAGAAATAAATAATTATAAAGTGTTTGTGTTCTTAATCATAAATCTTTTCCAGTTGTCTTGTCTTGTCCCTACAGTCTCTCAGTTACTGTCTCTACACCCTGGGGGTTGCCTGCAGGGACATGAACTGGTTTGCTCCAGTCCAGGGAAGACAAAGGCCACAGGTGCTAGCGGTGTGCTTAGCAAAACCCAGCAAAAGGGCAGTGCGTGGCTAGTCCAGTAGCTGCACCAGCAGCAGATGGTACACAGCAATGCTATACAATGCAGTTTGACTATCAAAAGATTCCCTGAGATTCCAACTCCAAATTCAAACATCCACATGCCAGATGATGACAACTGCCTATTAAACTGCAGCTGGGAATCTGCAGACAAACGTACTTAATCTCACGCCTTGTCCCAATTACTTTAAAATAAGTATTGCTGAGTCAATGGCTTGGACTACAGAAATCAGAGATCTTTAATAGAATTTGACAGCTTTTCAGATTTGCACAAAGTCCTCTAGAAGCAGATCAAAGTGGGAACACTAGTTCTAGTTAGGTCCACAGGTGGAAACAAACTTCCTACAAAAATGTACACAATGAAATCATTAATGTTACAGAGGTTATCTTTCCTCCACACATTTCATAGCAGGGATCCCTGCTTGCAGTGTTGTGCTCCCAGTGTTCCCCTTGGGATCTACTTCCCTGCTTAGCACAGATCTCCTTCCCCAAGGTGAAGGCCTTGAGCCCCTACCCATCAGTACTCCCATTCAGCAGCAGGGCTACAAAACAACCTGGCTGGCGTAACTCACAGTTGGCCTCTTCCATTGTATTCGCTGTAGAATATCCATGGGAAGCAGGTTGTGACCAATGGAGCTGACATGAGCAGGGAAGGTGGCGTCCTCAAAAAGCAGTCCTTGGCTCAGGCACAAGCCTCGCAGCTGGTTGAAGTCCTGGTTATTAAATTTCTTCAGGTTCTGGAGGCTTCCTGTTGCCCCTGTTTGCCAGCCCTGCTCCGACATCAGAGCAGAGCTGGGGGAGAGCATTGTGCCCCTTTCCTGTGAAGAAGACACATGGACGGCCATTAGTTTCCTGATCCAAAGTGGTACTTTAGGAATGTGTGGTAAAGCAAGCACCCCACTCCAGCCCCCCAAGAGAACAGTGGAACAGCAGCTTGCAAAGCTGAGGGCAGTCACAGTGACAAAATCCTTATTAGCTGGAAATGCCTGGGGAAAGAGCAGTTGTCAAATCCCAACTGGTTTATCTTAAACCAGTGCTGTCACTGCTACAAATTCAATTTTGAGTCTTCCCTGAGGACAGAGAGCAAAGCTGTTAGTGAGCCGCTGTGTTAGCACTGAGGTACATCTACAACATAAGTGAGCATAGGGGATGGAGCAGGAGTTGCAGGGGAGGAGGGAGGTGGTGTGAGCAGGAAGACTGCTCAGAGGTACCCAGGACTCTTCTGGCCATGGATCACACCTGTGCTCAGAGCATCTTTCGAGTTATTTACTTCACTTCCACAAGCGAGCATTTCTCAGTCACTGTCTGTGAGACCCAAAGATGACAGAGACTTCCCTTTCCCTGGTATCTGCTCCAAAGACTCCAGAGAGATTAAGGGGTGGCTTCCTACCACAGATGCTCCACCAGACTCCCTGCAGCTACAGTGCTAAGATGGGACCAAGCTGCAACATCCAGACCTGGGTCCTACCTGCACTACTTGCCCACATAAGTGTTCGCCAAGGTCTGGGGTTTTTGGACTCAGTAGTTCATTTGGAGCCCAGTGTTTAAACAGATCTTAATTGTAGATTCATATTTAAACTGGGCAGTCATTGTGTGGTATCTTGTAGCTATTCCTGTCTGGAGCATGTTTGAACCCCTTTTTGTCATTGTGTCCAAAGGAAAGGAGCAACTTACTTAGGAAAAATGAACATTTCACAGGTGTAATGAATCTCTAGAAGAGACAGACATACTAATGTATCTGCTGGCACTGCTAGGGAAGGATGCAGGAGATGAAGTCTCTGTCCTCTTTACAGTCATCAAAGAGCACACTAGGACTCTAGGCATCAATGATCTACTTTTGTTCCAAAGGAAGGCAGTGCATCATCCATGGAGATGCTGGACTGTGGAGCAAGAGTGCTTTTGGGACACAAGTAGAAGAAGGGCACAGAAAGGTGAAAAACTTGCATGTTTGGACAAGCAGTGGATTCAGAGCTTTAAAAGAGCAATTCATGTCTAACCAGAGTAGGGGCTTTTAGGTGCACTCCCCAGAGCCCCCTGGAGAGAGACACACACATGCTCCATCTCCAAGGGATCTTCCTTTAGCTAAAAAGCTCTTTTGTGGAGTTCAGAGTTCAGATCTGTTCAATCTGCCTTGCCTCCTGCTTCCTCCAGCATCTTTCATCATGCAAAGTTACATGTTGCTGGGTCAAAATATAGCTTAAGATCAACGTCAGCTTTCACCCTTCATCAGCACTTGCCTTCACAAAAACAAAACCTTAGCTGTCCTGAGCTATAATTCCCCTTTTCTCCCTCTCTTTATGAAAAGAGAAGCCCCTGGTGAAGCTCTGCATTAGCAGACTTTAAATGTAGAGAAGGATCACAGTGATCACCTCTGGCTTCTTGCATGACAGATGCCCCTGAACTTGATCCAGCGATTCCTGCCTGTAGCTTCTGGCTTCCACTTAAGATGAACCTTCTTATAAATTAGCACTAGAAAATCCATGACATGCCTTGCCCAAGCCACTCCTAGAGTTAATTAACTTTGCTGTGCTAATTTCCAGCCTGAATTCACTTAGTTTCAGTTTCAAGCCACAGCCTTTTTTTTTTTTCTGTTTTCCTACCAGACAAACTTATCTGCAAAACTGATAAATTCCTGGTCTGGTACAGAGAGAGCAGATGGCTCCAGTAAAAGCAAAGCCTCAGATTTTCATTGTGAATTGTTCACACATGTCAAAAGCACAGACCAGCCACACTGAAGATGTGATACAGCCCCCCCACACACACACAGTTCTTACTTAGTGTCATCACCTTCCTGGTGCTTCAAGTCACTTGGCCTCCTGGCATTGAAACAACAGCCTAGAAAAATAAGGATCTTTGCATCTCTTTGTTTTAATTAAAAGCCCCACCCAAAAAAAAGAAATCAGATGAAATTCAGAAATCACACTTGGCCAACAAGAAGAGAGAACTTTCCCCTTGGGCTTGCATTTTTTAATACAATGGAAATAAATCTCATGTAATGTACTATAACATGACAAGGGAATGGCTTCTTCTTAACAAATACTCATTTGAAACTATGCCCAGGCCCCATGCATGCTAAGATCTATTTCTTGCAACAGTGTTCCAACAAAACTGATTACTAATTCTAAAACTCAAATTAAAATTAACAGAGCTTGAAGGCTGGGTCTGACACACGTTCCCTCTCTTCTGACAGAGAACAAGAGTTTTTAGTATGTGTGTGTGTGTGTGTAATTACGTTGTTTAACATAACTGGAATAAATTAGCAACCAGACTGAAGAAAATAATACAATTAACTAGTTTTCCCTTGCAGGAATAACTTCATCAGTATTGTGTCTGGGGGCACACATGCACAGGGCAGGGCATACATGAGCTCTACATCTGTCCATGGCACAGGCCCATGGGGTCACAGGCACCTGGCCAGCACTGTCCTGCCCACACCAGCACACTCCAGTGGCCATAGCAGCATCCAGAGGCCTGGCCACAGGTTGGGTCTCACAGGTGCATCAGCAACAGCAAAAATCACAACAGCTTTTAGAGCAGAATATTGGCTGCCTGATGGAGTAGCGTCTTACTGTTTCTGAGCTCTGAGGCTGAAAGACTTTAAAGGGGCAAAGTTGTAATGCACTGGGTCTCAGAGGCACTGCCCTTGGGCTGCTCCGTGCCACAAGAAATAGGGAGAGAGGGAGGGATTTAAAATACTCACAAAAACTCATTCAAACATATTGTGAAACACTGGAGAAAAACAAGAGACTCACTTTCAACTAAGGAAGGAAATTATTATTCAGAAAGGGTTAAACATACATTTACTTAGTCCTGGGATCTCTTCCAACATATTTACTTATCTGAAATGGAGAAAGGAATCACGCCCAACATTGCATCTACAGCTCTTTTTTGGTCCCTCTTCCTTCTCAGCAGAGAGAGACTGTTTTTGTTGCTGTTTGTCTCAAAGAAGGGGTCAAATGACAAAGCATGAGGGAGGGAAGGGGAGCAGTAGAAAAGCTACAGAGAGAAGGAGAAAAAGAGATCAGGTATGACAGTTGGAAGGCATGGGTAGGAAAGAGGAGTCTCTGAGGATATCAGAGCAAAAGGTTTGGTGACCTCCGCAGAAACTAACCTGGGAAAGCCAAGCACGCACCATTGTCTGCATTAAGCAGCCAGCGGCAAAGGGTGTGTCTCATCTCCCTGCGGCACTCATTCATTAATGATGTCAAGCAGCTCTCATAATCAGGTACTCAATGGTAGCAAATGCTACTGACAGCTAATTACACTTTGCATAAAGATTTATGTCAGAGTACAGACATAATTTCCTTCAATGGCTTCTGATATTTTTCACTGAATAGAAAGTGGAAATAGGCAATTAGAAACATGTGTCTACTTCACAGCTGAACTATCCACCTTCTCCTTTCCACCGATTTTCTCAAAACATTTCCATTAAATGTTGGCTCAGCTGGGTTTTTGTACTTTAGGAAAAGCAGCTGAATTTTCTCAAACACTATGAAGAATACCAGAAAAGCCAAAAAGCCAGCAGCCCTTCCTCCTCTGTTCCCTCTCAAACACTCCAGACTATCAATGTATATTTCATCTCACCCATAATATTAAATATATACTACAGTAATGGAAGCACTCACTTGCATAAGACTCTGTCATTCATGTATTTGGAGCACTGTAAAAACTTCAGGGATACAGTTCCAGAATTGTCTTATAATGAAGGAAACTATGAGTTTATTTGCTCTCCTTGTATTTAGAGAAAACACAAATGAGAGAGTGCTGCTTTTCAGTAGCTTGCCCGCAGCGACAGCAAACTGCAGAGGCAGAGCAGGGACCTGAACTTGGGCAACCCAAGCCTCAGACAGACAACAGCTTCTTGTATGTACAATGTGTGAAAGCCTTGAGTACCTCAGAAAATCAAAACCAAAGCCAGGCACTTTGGCAGCCCTCCAGGAGATTACATTCCCAGTGGCATCTTGCATGACCTTCTGCTCCAAACAGTATGTGAAGTACTCCCTTCTGGCTATTTATTAAGTCAATTTTCTCCTGTTTTGCATACATAGCATAGGACAGTTCCAGATACCTATTTTCTACCTCATTTAACAGCAGCATGCAGTAACTATAGAGTCCTCTTTCTCTTAGGATCTCCACTCCCACTTAATCCAATTACTTCTGACAACTTACCGTTTTACTGTAAGGCTCTTTATAAGGATGGCAAAATCATCTTTTCTCTCCCTCCAGGCAACATTAAGCATGGGGACTCTAATTTATTCTGTCTCCCCAAGACAAATCCCTCTCAACATCTGTGGTGCTTTTCCAGCACTATTACCTGTATTTCACCTGCTCCGTCTTGTACTAAGTAAAACAGCAAAGTGATGTTTTACCTGCAACGCCTCCAGTGTAACTCTCCAGCCAACACCAACAGAGTGACTGACGGGCTGGCACTATCCCTGTTCTCCTTTATAGGGCAGCTTTTACCACGCCTTAGGTAAACATAACAAAGTTGAAGTCAAGTTCAAGGCCAAAAGCAAGCATTCTGACTGGGACATAATAGTTTCATACAGATACTATACCATGGAGATATATATGTGTACTTCAATATATTAGCCCTCCACAATTAAATGTCTATCGACCTGTGTCAACAGTTTACTGTTTACTGTGCCTTCAGTAACAGTTATAAGAGAACGGGATTTGTTTGCACCTCCCATACTTTCACATTATCTGTTTTCCTCCTCACGCCACCAGGAAATGCTGCAATCATCCTGGATCCAGGCACAGCCAGGCAGGACTCACCACAAGACAAGCTATGAGAGCTGTATGCCATTCCTTCTGCAGCAGCAGATACTTTTAGGCCAACACCTGTTCGCATTTACACTGGGCTTTTATATTCCACATCAGTTCACTCACTTGGTTAGTTCATTTTCTCCAGGATTATCTGTAGAAATAAGAGTTATTAATATATTTAGCAAATGTAGGGGACTGGCCTCCATTTTCCTAAAGCCCAAATCCAAAGAATGAAAGAGTATCTAGCAAAAGTATGGGAAGGAGGTTATTTCCCTTTTGGGAGGCCAAACTGAGGTAATCTAAAGAGGCCCAAAATCTAAGGGAACAGGTGTAGCACATGCTCAGGGACATGTTTCCTGGCAGCAATCCTAAGTCTATTTCTACAGCCTGTAAACATGTTTTGGAAGAAAAGGCCCTTGGTGTCCTGATGAGCAGCAAGCTGAACAAGAGCCACCAATGCGCTCTTACAATAAAGTAAACCAACAACATCCTGGGCTGCATGAGCTGCCAGTGGGTCAAGGCAGGGGATCCTTCCCCTTTACACAGTGCTTTTGAGGCCGTATCTGCAATACTATGTCCAGTTTCAAGCTGTCCAGTGCAAAAAGGACATAGAAAGTGCAACAAGTCCAGCAGAAACCCACCAGGACAAAGTGCATATGTGAGAAGAGGCTGAGAACCTAATTGCTGAAACCCGAAGAGACCTAACAGCAGTCTCCTGCTAACTAAAAGGCAGTTACAGAGGAGGTAGACCCAGACTCTACTCTAAGGTACACAGCAGAAGGGCAGAGGCAATAGGCATAAGCAGCAGCAATGGAAATTATGTATGGTTGGAGCGGAAAAAAAATCTTCAGAGTGGTTCAGTCCAGGAACAAATGCCAGGAACAGATGCCAGGAACAGAGAGGCTGGAGCATCTCCATCCTGTAACATTCAGTTGGACGAGGCTATGAGCAACATTATCTACCTGGGAAGTCAACACTTCTGTCAATACCCAAGTTAGCAAATGGAAAACCAGCTCAAGTTATGGCTGCATGTACACAGCAGGTTAGGTACTTAATCCCAATAAATTACCCTCTCTTTTTCAAGCTACCACATTTAATCATCAAGAGAAAAGTTACTCTGTTGTTAATGCTCATGAAGTTTGGCTTGGGGCTTAACAGAAAAACTTACCAATGTGTAGTTCTTTCCCTGCTCAAAGTAACAGGGTTACCTGGGCTCTGAAATTTCTCCAGAATAAGACTTTCAACTTGGACTGTAGTCTCTTTGAGATGGGATGTTAGCAGTTCTCATAGCAGCTGGTCCCTAGGAGCTTGGGGAGATGAGAACATAAAAAGTGCTCATGAAAAAGACAGTTCAAATTCTTCATCAATGTTTAATTTAGTACTGTGGGTCTCCAGAACTAGATCTTCAAAAGCTGTGCACTGCATCTTGCCTACTCGCATTTTAGGGCTCTCATTTCTGCATTAGAACTCAACATTTCGCAAACTCTAATAGGAAATGCATCCATGTAAATTAGAGCAAAACCTGCCTCAGAGAGCAAAACAGGTGCAGTTTTCCTTTAAGAGCAATTTTCCACAACTGCTACATAAATAAAAGCTGATTGCACCAGAAGCAGGGAGCAAAGATTTACTTCATTGTAGGAAAGGAGCTCTGGGGTGATGAATGCCAGTGCTGCTAGCTCATCTGACAGCATGCGTGCTGTTAATCGCCTCCTCTCTGGGGAAACGGCAGGTATATTCCCCTCCAGGTATGGTGATTCATTGTCTGGAACTGATATCTCTGCTTAAATGCTGGATTAACATGATTTAAGGAATATTCATTGCAAAGTTGATTAGAAAGCACCATCACCAACCTGGCAGGAGATTTCAGTTATTGCAGCATGACACCATTTTAAGATTGTCAGCTTTTCTGGAGAAGGCTGTATTGATGTGTCCATTTCCACAGTGGCTCTGGAGAAGGAAACCCAGAAGGCTAAGGGATTTATGCATGGTAATGAGCCTTTGGATTATTTACTCTCCCAAGTGTTTGTGGAATCCTGCAAGGGGGCAGGGGGGGAGGAAAAAAGAGGTGTTTGAAGGAAAAAGCACAGGGCTATGCACTGCGAGAGCAGGGGTGTTTTCGGATAGTGACACCCTGTGAGATTGTGGCAGATGCAACATTGTCCCAAATTGAGGTTTGCCTTTGCAGAGCAGGGACACTAATCCACCTCAGGGCAGCTGTGAAGTTTAATCCACTCATGAGCAAAAGATGCCGAGGGATCACTGGAAACTCAAAAGTGCTTCTATGCTGTCAGCCACCACCTCAGGGCTGTTGAAAGCACAATAAAGGAGGGCCCCTACACTTGGACCCACAGATGAGATGTGTTCCTTTCTCTGGTTCAGTGGGCACAAGCACCAAAGGGCAAACACCCAAGAAGTGCTGTTGGACCCGTGTTTTCTTTGAAGTCAGCATGGCTTGCAAGGTCTCAGCTAGCACCACAGAATTTCATGTATTGTGGGATTTAATGAACCTTAATTCCTCTCTCTGTCCTGGATTAAAAAATACACAAAAAATGCACAAAACTGGCACTTCTTTTAAAAGATATTGAAAACTGAATATATTTATCTTCTCCCCACTTTTCCCAGCTTTCCTGAGGGACTGTTCTACATAGGCAGCAGCCTCTCTGAAGCTGTGAGTTTTCTATCATCTTTCTGGGAAGGAAACAGCTTAGCTTTGCCCAAGTACTAGTGGAAGCTTTGGCATTAAGAAAGGCAACTCTCCTCACTCCACCCACAGAGCTTATGTGCTAAAGTATTAAGACTGCTATCTTTTGCAACATTTCAGACATATGTCTTCATTTCTTGCTTCTGTTGCTTTTATCTCTGTGAAGATCACACTCTTTTTAGCAGAAATACTCTTAATTTACACAATGCTAAATGTGGGGATTTCTTCCAGGGTAGCGAACACAACTACATTTTGTGTAGAGGAGTAATCTTCCTTCAATCACCTTCACATTCATTGCAGTGATTGGGTGTCCCACTGCTTTTGAATTACAGGACTAATGGAAAAACACTATCAATCGTTTTCATTTCCTCATTCATAATTTTGTCCATAGGTCAAGTGTTACTGTTTATTTGCTTCTCTTAGACAAGATGCAGGGAGGTTATGAATAATATTATTCATAGAAAATCTCCTTTGTTCTGTGTTTATGCACTCATCTTTCTGGCAGGACCTGCTTTTCTGAAGCACAAACTTTTACGACTGTATAAACTATCAGGCAAAGTCCTACTTCAACATCTGTTTTTACCCAGTTCTCACCCAGGAGCTGCCCCTTAGTGCAAATTCACCATGAGCTGCAGCACTTTGCCATATTCACATATGAATCATTTTGCTCATAAATGAAGTACAACTGCTGCTGGAGTGAAATGTGGCAGCTGCTTAACAGTACATAATGAATCCACACAGCTAGATCCTACTGCCACTTGAGGGAGGGGGGATTTGATGTGAAAAATATATCTGTCTGGAGCCTCATTTTCAGAAGAAATATCCACCAACTTCAGACCGCAGTGGGAATTCTTCAAGAATAAAAATAAAAATAATAAAAAAAACAGGCAGCCTGCTACCAACACCCATATTAGCACTAGAATTTCCCAGTGGAATATTTTTTCTTCAGAAAAATGCCAATCTGTCAAACATGAAAGCCACTAGCAATGAATTTTCACCATGAGAAAGACACAATACATTTCAATAATGCCACTAGACTCCACTTTGATTTTGGAAAAGTCTCATTTTTTGCTTATGAAAAACCCATCACTTCAAGATCCTCTCTGTATTATCCAAAAGGTTCAACACTGCAATGTAAAAAATATTCCAAGTGTTATTGCAATAGCTCACTGCATTCAGTCTGACATTTTTCAGAACGTGGTTTCCCAGGAAATTTTGGACTTTTTTTTTAATTTGAATGAGGAACAGAACACAAAAGCACTTTGAATGCACTGAACCTCTTATACAACTGAAAGCCCAGTTTGGCCCCACAGCAGCTAGCACTGAAACTCTATGAGAATGAGCCCATCCTGCCATCGTGAGTAACATTGAAGCATTTTTTAAACAGAGCTGTCATAACATTACCCTTGCAAGTCACATGGATATCCTTTCATCTGGTCATAGCACTGCTGTTTTGCTTTGCCAAATTTTGCTAGTAACTGCTCAGTAAGGCAAGTAAGTGCACTAAAAAAATGAAGGAGCACTTTTTGTCCTACTCGCTATGATGTCCCTCATCTACCTTTTCATAAACGGGTACTGGGTTCCATGAGACAGCAGGGACTCCATTAGAGCCAGACCTTTGTGGAGAGTACCTCAAAATTAATTTCTTGTTTTCATCAGCGTATTAACCCTTGTTTGGCATTTCTGCATCCAGCCCTTGTTAGAGCCCTGTAGGCATGATATAATTTATTTCATGCTTTTTGTTTTGTTTTTGTCTTGGTGTGAAAAGATTGCAGCAGTCTCACATTTGTTTGTTTTTCAGAAATATTCCTGCCATCCTCTAATGAAGAATCCTTGGCCTGCAGATCATTCACAGACAGTTTACCAGAAACATTTGCGGTTCACACTCCTCGCTTCAGTCTTTGCTGACTAGTGGCATATATTTCATAGCATAGCTGCTCCTTCCTTGACTTCATGTCATTTGTAAGGTGCCAACAAGGATGCACTCCTGGTATTCCAGTCAGATAGGCAAGCTGTTGTCCACTTGCCCTCCTTGCTCCCACAAGACATCCAAAGCTTAGACACAGTAAAGGCTGCAATTTGAGGCAAACCAGATAGCTGCTCTGGTATTCCATGTTCTTCAGCATATACTCAAAAGCTGAAAATGGGGTTACTATTTAAATCAGGGCAGGAGAAGAAGAGAGTTCTGAAGCTATTTATGGCAAACCCTAATACTGTCACAGTGAATTAAGATCATGAGGTGGCTGGACTCACAGACATAACATCCTAGCCTTATCCTAGCTTCATGTGGAGATTCTCCACCACACAGTAAGCATGTTGTATGCTGACAGTGTTGGCCATTGTTCAAACACATTGGTTCTGCGAAATACAAATAATGAGAGAGAAGGAGAAACTGAATTAATTTCTGAGACTAACACTCCCGTCAGCAAATGACTGGAAGTTTAAAAGATTAAAAAAATTCAAGGAGCTGTTTTTGATGACTCTGGCTTCATCTTCTCCTGATCAAACAGAATTGACCTCATCTGAAGCAATAATACCCAAAAATACAAGGTAGCTAGCAGTTTAAAAAGCAAGACTGTCTTGAAAAAGGATGGAGAACATGCCAAGAGACAGAAACCTGCTGGTAATGTCTGAAGAAAAGCATGTTCATCTCAAGTACCATGTTAGGTAAGACAGGCATAGGTTTTTCTGCCTTGGGGACAGGGCAGCAGGCAGTTATCCTGCAGCCACAGTGAGTATGGGTGCAAGGCTCCCAGGATCATGCTGTGTTTCCCTGGAATGAAACATAGGGTGCCCCAAACTGGTGTTTGAAGCATTTGAATACATTCTGAATGTGACCCACTGCAACCAGTGCTCTTGATAACTGAAACTCCACAGTTCCTCTTACATACCCTGAGCTCAAATGCACTTCCATCCCACAGCATCTCCTGTGCGGCAGAAGGTGAACCACAGCACAGTGGCATTGCCCTGCATTCGGCTGCTGCTCAAGCTTTCTGTGAAAAAAAGCAGTCCGTGTTCTGTACCCCTCTCACTACAGACCCGTTTGATCTCCCTTTAAGAATTATTTCAGCCAAGAGAAGAGTAATCTCACAGATTTCATAACAGCACCAGCACTTGCCAACATCACAGGGTTGGGCAGTTAAAAAGTACCCCAAAACAATCCCTAAAACATTACCAACCTGAATACAGTCATGTTTTCACATCCTGATGAATTTGTAGCCAGATGCCTCTGAGCTTGCTCATTTGACTGACAGCAAGTAAAAAAGAGAACACTGCCCATAAAGAAGGCAGCTCAAGTTATTCTTGAGATTTTAACTCTGCAACACTGTTCAGCGGTGTGCTTCAGCTCAAACCAAAGGAGAAACACATAGGAAGTGTGGCAAAGCCATAGAGAAAGACTCCAGACAGAAGAGGGCTCCTCCTCCTCAAGACAGTTTTGCTGCTGAGGACTGCAGTCAAGGGGGAAGGAAGAAAGCAACAAGATTTTGTATAGAAAGAGTTTAGGGATTTACCTGGATAAACTTTTAATACCAGTACAGACTTGGAAGGAAAGACTATTTGTTCTTTCACAGTGTGTCTCTGGTGGGTGCCCAGGACACATGAAAGACTCAAGCCCATCCGAGCTGAAAGAGAACCAAAGACCATGTGGTGAAGAACTAGAGAGCAAGTGGAGAATTTAAGGCAGAGCCCTGTGGTACCCTCCCAGGGGCAGTCATCCTGAGCAGCATGTATCAGGGTATCAGCATCAGGGCTCAGCCTAGGTTTGGATATACGCATAGTTAAATGGAGAAAACTGATCTCCCCAGATTCTGCTTTCAAGAACTGTGAGAGGCCAGTTGTGACCTGCATGAACAAATGTATCAGCACATGCCACTGCAGCACCCTTGAAAAGAAAGAGTTTATGTATGTGCTTTCATTTTCCAGCCTGTTGCCCCATGCCTGCGGTGCGTCAGCCACACTGTCTGGCACACACTGGCCCTTTACCGTAACCTCTTCCCCGTGCTGTGCTGGCAGGAGGCTCCCATTATGTGCATGAGTGGCTTCAGAGCAGCTTCAGCCCGGAGCTCCTTTGTCAGGATGAAAGTCCCCTCACAGAGCTGCACAATGTGCTTTGAAAACGCAGGTCTGCTCTCTCGGCTCTGCTCTATCAGTACGCAGAACAATGAGGATTGGTACTATATCTGAGGTATTAATTAAATACCTTAAATAGACGGATAAGTCATTTAGCTAGGGCTCAGTGTGAGTAGGCAGAGCAAGATACCAGTACAGAGAACAGCATACAGTCCCCAGTGAACATTTCCAACACTTTTTTCATTGACATTTCAACTCTTGTTCTTCCCTGGTGTCCTAGTTTTGCTGGGAAAGAATCATAGAATCAATTTTCTGCTCAGGAAAGCTGCATTTCTGAGAGGACTGCAGTGCTCATTAGACACTTTATTTTAGCTTTAGCTGGGATAGAGTTGGTTTTCTTAATAGGAGCTGATGTGAGACTTTGTATTGGAATTGTGCTGAGAATAATGTGATAACACACCTGTGTTTAGTTTGTGGCCAGCAATGTTTAGATTAGGTCAAGTACTGGTTGTTTTTTAGTGCTTCTATCTTCTTCTTTACAAGAAGCTGGGAGGGGACATAGCCAGGACTGATGACCCAAGCTGGCCAGCAGAAAATATTTTATACCATAAATGTCACACTCAATATAAATTGGGGAGTTTACTCGGGACACCCTCTCTTCCTTCAACAGTCTCCATCTTCAGGTGGTCTCACCCATCATTTGGTTCCCAAGCCTTACCCCTCTCCTGTCATTGACTGTTGCATTTTCACTAGCACATGGCCAGCCACCACTGTGTGAGCTGAGTATAACTTTGATTGTTTTATTATGATTGTTCCTATTTTTATTGCAATTAAGTGTTATTATTATTAATATTATTTCAATTAATTATTAATATTATTAATATTATTTTAGTTTAGTTTATTGCAGTCATTAAAACTGTTTTTATGTCAATCCACAAGTGTTCCAACCTTTCTCCTCCAACTCCCTCCTCCACCCCAACTCCATTGGGGAGGAGGAGGGAGGGAGTGAGCTTCTGCATAGTGTTTAGCTGCCTGCTGGGTTAAACCATGACATCTGGTTACTTATATTCTACAATGTATTAAGGAAGTGCATTACAGATGGCATTTAACTTTTCCAGCCAAACTGGAAATGTATTTCAAAACACTGCTTTCTTCTTGAGGAAGGAGGAAGTGCAGGACTAAACCCTAGAAAATTTCTGTGGTCAAGCAAAGGAGGCTATGGATAACAGACACAATCCAGGACAGAAACAGGGCCGAAATTTAGAATGAGAATATAAATAGAAGGGCAAAGTCTCAGATATTTTACAGAGGATAATGTCTGTGAAAATTATTGCATCCAGTAAAAAAAAGTATAAAATGCAAGGCAATGCCTGAAAGGGAAGAGGAACACTGTAGGAATGGACAAGGCTCAGCAAGACTGGCCCCAGGGTGAGACCGACTTGGACATGGTTCCTCTCTATTGAGGTGAGCAAAACTGGTACAATACAATGCTGGGAAGCACCCAGGAGAGTCTGAAAATAGACTGAAAAACAACATGATAGTGCCTCAATTCCTGGTGCATTTTTAGCTTCTACTTTTTCTGGAACAGAACATGTTAATTTTATATTTGGTGAGCTTATTATAAACTCCCAGACCAAATCACTAATCTCACTATACCAGCACTAATGCATAAGAGGGTTTAAGATGGAGCAAGAGCTGGATGAGAAGATGTCACATTGCCCACAGCCCATCTGATGAGGTCTCGTCCTCCCAGTCATCTAACTTCCTCCAGCTACACTGATGCTGGTGAGCTATGCAGATGCAGAAAGGGAGTGAGTATGGAGCAGAGCTCAGTGAAGCAGCTCTCCTGACTCACTAATGAGAAACAAAAGGAAAGACCATCCTAGCAGCTCCCAAGAGCAAATCAGGGACCTTGACTCTGCCACAGTGAACCATCAGAAGTTTGTTCTCCAGAGCAAGAAGATTAGACACTGAACTTAAAAACAATCAATGCTGGGACCTCTCTGTACTGTCACATTTTGTTCACTAATGTGAGATAAGACTGTGAGGCAATACTGAATCAAGCTCCTTGTTTACTGCATCCAAGAGAAAACTCTGTATTATCATGTGCGTGATGTGCTGAAATGAAGACTAAGCTATTTCTTTCCTGCAGCCTGAATTTCAATTACTGTGCTTGTTGCAGTGTACTGAGACCAGGCCTTGGTAGCCATTATCTGGAGAATCAAAGTATAACGTATTTGACCCAATATATGTCCTAGTGAGTGACAGAGAATAGTATTGAGGGGGAAATATTGCAAGCTGTGATGGATCAGATTCCTGGAACAAAGAATTGCCTTCCTCTTCTCCACTCCCTTTATATCCTCCTGATAAAGCCCCAGGCACAGTTCTATTAACTACGGGCTACAGAGAGCACTGCAGCATCTTGCAAGGAAGTCACAAAGACAGGTTTCATACTAAATAACTGGACTGTCAGAGAGACAGAAGAGGACACTGCACTGCTGGGAGGCAAAAACTGAAAAATGGTATAGTATAGATACCCCAACCTGCAGCTCCTTTGGGCCCGCAGGCTGCTATTTATTATGTGTGTACAGTGCCTTATACATTAAGACTTTGATCCCTGACTGGAGTTACTAAACACTCTATAATCCAAACAGTAATAACAAGCAATTACTCCATGTCAGAAAGATGAATGATTAAAAACATTTTATTGTGTTTTAACAATTGAGTATATAAAAAACACAGGGAAGTTTCAGAATCGTTAATGTTTAATTGTTTTTTTTTATTAACCAAACTGGCTTAATAAATCTCCAGGCATTTCATTAATGAGTACAGTTACGTGCTGTGGAAAAGCCAAGTGACGATCATAAAAATTATGTTTTATGAAGATTTCTATGCCTTTGTTTTACTTGCTCTGTTACCAGGCCTGCAACACAGGCTACAGAGCTACAGTGTGGGTATACAGTCACTTCTTTCACTCTCCCTCCTTTCAAGTACACACCCTTTTGCCCTTTTTTGCCACTACCACCGGTGGCAGTTTAGAGGCAGGATACACTCTGTTATTTCATCCAATGTTGATAAACAAGTGAAGAGCAGAGTCCAACAACTCCCCGTCACCACTCACATTGGACAATGCTAAAGTCAGTGGCTGGGACTGCTAGGGCTGTGCCTCACCATGTGTTACCTCGGCACTGTGAGGAGTTTGAGCTGTGCACTTTATATCCCATTGTGTTTGTCAGATCTCCAGAGAGAAAATTTTATGGTGAAACATTCTCAGAGAGACAATCTAAAGCAAAATCAGAAAGCATTTAGATGGAAAATGAATTCCCGCTTATAATTCAAGAGTCCATCACAGAAATACACCCGGAATTCTTGTTTCTCCAACCAGGATTTCCAAGTAAAACCATGCTGGCTTCAGGATCTAACCCAAACATCACTAACTTTGACAGAACAATTCAACAACTTCAGTGTACCTTGGAGCACATCTTTTGGGACAAGGCAGCAGCAACCCTAGCCCTGCATGGGGTCAATGGCGATGCCATGAATGAGCTATGGACACCAGGGCCCCATCCCTCCTGTTAAGTACAGCAGGAGACATCGATGCCCTGAGTCTAGCCCTAAGGTCAAGTGGCATGTGGCCACACCACAAACTTACTTTCTCAGCAAAAGAAGGTAGACTGATCTAGGCTGGCAGGGAATTGCTATTTGCAAACTGCCATCTGGTAAATACAAGTGCTTCTTTGCTAGCCAGCAAAACCAACCTTTTACAGTAGGATAGCTTTAGTTTCAGACTTGAAGAAAAGACCACATGCCTGAATGTTTCCCTGTTTCCTTTCTTCTCCACCTATACCAATAGGTCTAACAAAAGATGCTATGTTTCTCTGCAAGCCTGACCTTGCTCTTCATTTTCATCATTCCTCTCCAGCACCTCCCTAGTGCCTGCCCTCACATCTGCATATCTGCAAAGTCATTTGTTAAAGCTTGTGTCAATAGTCTTTGAAAAGTAAATATTTGCAAAGACCAGGTCCACTGACTCTACCTGCTGACTATTACCTGGGGTTGTGTTCCTCATGTACAGTGAGCTGGGTGTCACCAAAGTACACACTGTACTGCTGTTATCATCTGCAGTTGATAAAAGAGCCTGAACTGTGGTGGCCAAAGAATTACAGCTAACACAACACCCAGAAACTCTCATTAGCACCAAACCAAACACTGGCTTCAGCCTGAGCTTATATTTGACTCACAGATGGATCTGTTTACTCTTGGTTGACTAAACCACTTACAAACACCTCAAACCACCCATGGTCTGGAGAGCAGGGCAGAGTCACAGGGTGTTCTGCCGCAAAGTCACATCATCACCTTTGATTTCACAGAAAGTTACACCAGGTCTAAACTCCACCCTTGTATATAACCAGGCATCTCCCATTGATTTCCCTATCTCTTCCTCCAGTGACCCAGAAGACATATTGCCAGGAGGTGACTGAGTGATGGCAGTCTGAGAGTGCCTTTCATAATGGTAACAGCAGGGTAGTTTAGCAAGGCTGTGGACGTCACTATTTGAAAGATAGGTCAATGGGCTGGCATTCAATGAAAGTAGCTTATGATTCCCTTGTTATTTTTCTGAGCATTATCTTTCCTCTTTTTCAACAGCTTTGTCCTTTCCAGGTTTCTGCTACTTTCATGTTACTTTTCTACAAATGTGCTTCTAAATTATTTTACTGGCAATGATATATTCAAATATAGTATTCACAGAAAATAGACTGACTGTTACGCATACTGACTCACTGAAAACAGACTGAGTTTCTACCACTTCTGGAGAAAAAACCCACAGAATTTCCACATCAACAGACTAGTGCAGCATCCAGTCTGTAACTAAATAGATGCAGCAAGCTTTGCTAGGAAGAGTCCTTATTAGAGGAGGCACCCATACCAAAACAAATCACCCCATTCCACCTGGTACTTTTTCTGGGAAAAGGGAAGAAATTATAAGTGACAGATGCTGATGACTTTGTTCAGGGCACTTCTGCAAGATACTCAGATATGACAAGGCAATGCACGGATCAAAAAGCTATCTCTGTCGAAAGAAGCTGGAGGAAAGTCCAGTATTATCATTTGTCAATAAGCAGCCCACAGCTGTTTCTTCCTAACTCTGGATCATATTCTTAAGGCATCAGCCAACTACTATGGATTTTAATGACTTATTCTTTTTAGTAGCAAAAAACATTTAAAGGTCACACTCATTTTAGTCAGAAAATAGAAACACATCAAGTATCTTAATGCATTCAGACCAGCTAATCAACACATCAGCACAGACAGGATTTTGAATCTCAAATACCTTACTTTGAGCTGCTCATGGGCTGAAAAATTCATAAATCAGAAATGACTAATGGTTGCATTCAGTAAATAATTTTGGATAGTGAATGCATTCGAGGAGCCCTCAATCTGTCCATAGGAAGATCAGAAACTATAAGAAAAGGTGACTTTGGCTGTCCTTCTCTGGGAAATTATTTATTTATTATTATGGGAAATTATTACAGGAAACTCCAGTTGTTTGGCTCCCAAGACACCAGGCCGGAGGACTTCTGCAAGCATGGGTCCAGCTCAGGGCACGCTCCTAGCAGTAATAGCAGTTGCCCTACAGAAACCCTCAGGAAAAAGTTTGCAGAAGCTATTATATTTATTTTTTAAAAAAATCTCTATCACTCCATTTCCTGTGTTGGCTCAATCCATCAGGAAAAGAAACATCTGCTCCTGCAGTAGCTGACTGATCTCTCTGCTGAAC
>NW_010207069.1:30932-31491 GCF_000695765.1 Mesitornis unicolor
CGCATGGCAATAACAAAGCATTGTGAGGTTTTAAAATTAAATTTGCTATGAGATTGAAATCAGGCGGTTCTGCGGCAGTTGCTGTAAAGCCATATATGCCCAATTAACACCCAGTCATCAGGCAGTTGCAGCACTGGCTCCACAAGGTGACTCCAAAACCTCAGGCCTATTCCCTGGACACAGAAGAGCTCCTTTTCGGGTGTACCCCCCACTAGTACCCTAGACCAGGCTGGGGGCCTGATCTGAGGCCATAGCCACCCTAAGGCACCCAGGTTCAAAGGGAATCACCTAGAGGATTTCACCTTTGAGGTGACAGCACAGCTCTAATGAACGCCAGCCACGGGTGCACTGAACAACACTGCCTCAAACACTCCAGTTCATCTTCCTGCGTCCCTGGGACACCTGCGGACAGCTGGGAGAGGAGTTACAGCTTTCAGCTCCCTCTAATTTGGGAGAGATCACTCTCTTCCCCTGTGTAGTCTGTGTGCGCCCAGGACAAGGTGCTGGTGGCGGGCAGCTTCCCTGTGAGGAGAGGCAGGGGCTGCCGCCTCCCGCCACG
>NW_010207069.1:31522-33908 GCF_000695765.1 Mesitornis unicolor
GTAGGGGCCAGCCCAGCCCCTCAGCCACAGTGGTGGCAACGTGGGCAAAATGAGCTTAAGGAAGGTTGAAACATCACAAAAACAGAGAGGAAGGAGGAAAAAAGTGAGAGAAATAGCCCTGCAGAAAACAGTCAGAGGAGGAGAGGAAGAAGGTGCTGAAGCAAAGATGCCCCTTCCCTTCCCTGGCTCCCCTGCTCAACCTCCTGCTGTTCTCCCAAACCACTCTGCAGAGGGAAAATCTTTGTCAGCCAAAATCCAAGTCTCACCAGCTGTTTCCCTGGCTCTCCAGAATGGACTGCCTGGGAGGAAGGGCAGTCCTGCCGCAGGGCAGCTCAACACCTGGGAATCCTTCTCACGGCTTCTCTTTCTGCCCAGAGTAGTGCTCTCAACAGGCCCCCAACCTGCCATGCACCATATCCTTTTCTAGTGACAGGAAGCAGCTTTTTCTTTCCTCACTTGAGTCTCTCATGTGTGAGAGACCACACATGAGCTAGAGCACAGCTGATTGCGCACATTTAGATCCTACAAATGCACGGAGTCGAGATGTGTCCCAGGAAACCTGCCTCTTTACATAAGGGACATTGCATGTGCGAGAAGACAGAAAAGCCAAAACATGTCAGCACTCTAGGACCATGGCACAGCCACCAGTGCTGAATCTGAATGGCTTATTCTGTGTCCAAATATGTGCCAGATCCACTCACTTTTTCCCCTTCTGCACTGATCTAAATAAAATGAAAAGGAGCTGCCACTCACGGCTGGTGGATCAGCCCCAGCCAGCCACGTGGTTCAATGCCGGGTATAGACTTTACTGTCAGATACTCTCTAATCAGCTGAGCTGTTTTGTAGGTGGATTTTTCACCTCCTCCCCCCTCTCCCTTTTGTGGTTGTTTTGTTCAGGGCTTCACTGTGCTGGCAGAGTCCTGCCAGGCTCCTGGGCAAATCACTCACACTGCAGTCCGTGCACACCACAGAGGGTTTTCACTGGAGTTCAATGTAATTGCTAGCATTTATCACTTTAATGGCCTAATGAAGGTGAGATGTAATTAGAAAGGGTGTCAATTGGAATATGGAGTTTGTTTTACAATTATCTGTACAGCAGGTAACCACTGGCACAGAACAGTGCTTTTTAAAAAGCTGGTAATGTGTGGCATAAATATTCATCACTGAGTGACTTAAAGTGACCCAAACCCACGTTCTGTAATTGCTGCTTTTCTTCCTAAGTGCTTGAAAGCAAACACAAAAAGACTGAGCCCCTCCCAAAGCAGCTTTTCCAACCAATGAAGATGGTTTGTATCCACATAACTGAGCCCATATAACTGTCACCTCAACATCATTCCCACTTTCAGAGTGATCAGCAGTGATTTTGCTTGAGTGATTTTTGTCTGTGTAAGCAAACTCAAATGAATGCAACACTAATAAGAACTCCCAGCAGACCCATTGCTACTGAAAAAAAAGTCTCTAGACGTATACATACAGCATTCTCATCACATACACACACAAAAAAAAAGAAAAAAGAAAAAAAAAACCCAACCCAAACAAACTGAGAATTAAAAGCAGTTCAGAAAGTCATGTTTCTTTCTGTTTTGCTCAAAACAAGTGTTAATACTCATGGTAAATTGAGTTTTATGCAGTTGGCAGGATGGCTGACCCTTACTAAAGGCAAAATGTCTAAAGGCATGAAGAACACTTCTCCTGGATAACAATCTCCTGATGCTAAATAAATACCAGGGTCTGTTGCTTGCTGGATATTGTGCAGTAAAGTAATGATGGCTGGAGAAGCTGTTAGAAGATAGTTTAATGCTGAGTGGGAGACTGAAGGTTCAGTCAGAAGCCTCCTGAGCCCAACAACCACAGTATAAAGTATGACTCTTTAAAGAGCTAATCTTGTTTCTGAACAACAGAGTGTAGTTTTAATTTGTATAATCTCTTGGGGGGTGGCCAGATTACTGGAAAAGTGATTACTTCAGAGAAACAAGCCCTTTCCCCTACAGAATGGAAGTGTGGAGTATAGTTCTTGGTTAATAACATGAGTGTACACTAGTCCTGGTAGCATTCTCTAGATATTATAGCTGTAGGATTAATAACCTGTTGTACTGGCATCCTTCTGACATTATCTAAAATGGATTTTAATTTAGTGCAGAAGACTGACAAGAGGTAATATTGAAAATTTTAGCTCAGAAAATCAGAAACAGTGAAGACGTAGTCTGCAGCAGTTAATGGTTTGGGCTTCGTTCAGCCCTGCTATAAGAGTAAAGCAAAGGGTCTTGTGCCTGCCTACGAGATGCTCCCATTCAGTTCATCATGACAGGGTTTTCCCCAGGTCTTACAAATCCATAACTGGCTCTGCATAGAGCCTCACAGAATCACAGAATCATAGAATCACAGA
>NW_010207070.1:0-1151 GCF_000695765.1 Mesitornis unicolor
TATACCTATACCTATATCTCTATCTCTATCTTTATATCTACATACAGGTACCCCTGTACAGACGTGGGGTGCTCAGGCCCTGGCTGCTCCTCCAGGCGCCCTCCATCCTGCCAGGACCCCCAAAAGGCACCCAAGGTTCAGGACTGACGTGCAAGCAGCACTCCCATTGCCACAGTTTTGCAGGGCGACTTCTGCGCAGCCGCGCGCCTTCATCTTTAGGACACGCGGTTTTCCTTGCAGAAAACCCCAAAACGCGTTGTGACCAGTGTCAGGACACCCCCCGGGAGACCCCCACCCCATTTCTGAGGCCAGGTCTCAATTCCCCCTTACCAGGATGTCCTCCGACGCGCGGCCGTCGCTGACCGAGAGCCCGTGGAGCTGCTGCTGCAGCTGCCCCATGGCCTGGGGCAGGTCCCGCGCGGGGATGAACCAGTCCTGGTCCTCCTCCTCCAGCATCTCCTGGAAGCAGCGGTCCAGGAACTCCTGCTCCTGCAGCTCCTCCTCCACCTGCCCAGAAAATGCTCATTAATGGCACGGACAAACCCCGTACGGGGTCTGCACCGCGCCTCGGTACCCAGTGTGGGTACCCAGACACAGAGCCCAGCGTGGGCGACCCCGAGGTGCGGGCTCCGTTCCACCCCTGCGCCCCAGGACGCTCCCTCCAGGGTGGAGCTGTGACACCGCTGGCTTTGGGCTTCGCTTTCACCGGGTTTGCAATTGAAAATAACTCATTGACGCAGCGTGTTTGCAGGCAGGGGCACAGCTCAGCCAGGATATACATGTATAGATACACACACACACATATACACACATGTATATACATATACACATACACGCACATACATAGCCATATATACACACATACATACCAAATATACACACACAGATATATATCCATACCTACACATATAAATACATATCCATATCTACACACACAGATACGGATATCTAGCTATCTATCTATTTATCTATCTCTATATATGTATATATTCAGGCTATATATATATATACACACACACACATATATATATCCAAATATACACACACATACAGATACATCCATATCTGCACACATAGACATATATCCATATGTACACACATATATATCTGTATCTATTTATCTATATATGTATATATTCAGGCTATATATA
>NW_010207071.1:0-1040 GCF_000695765.1 Mesitornis unicolor
AAAAATAGGACTGGGAGCAGTAGAAGAAATGACGAGTCCCCAGCACCCCCAGGGGGTTGCTGCACCTCCGAAATTTGGGGGGGGTGGGGGGCACAGACAGGGGCCCCTTCAGGGCTGTTCCACACAGATTTGAGGATAAAACTCCTCAAATTTGAGGTGAAATAACCTCGAGTGTAGAAAATATTATTTAAAGTACTATAAAAAAAATAGAATGGAAAAATTCTACTTTGAAAATGGTAAAATTTCTGCTATGAAAATGGTAAAATTTCTGCCATGAAAATGGAAAATTTCTAGTATGAAAATTAAAATTTCTAGTTATGAAAACGGAAAATTTCTGCTATGAAAATTAAAATTTCTGCTATGGAAATGGAAAATTTCTGCCATGAAAATGGAAAATTTCTAGTATGAAAATGGAAAATTTCTACTATGAAAATTAAAATTTCTACTATGAAAACAGAAAATTTCTGCTATGAAAATTAAAATTTCTGCCGTGAAAACTAAAATTTCTGCTGTGAAAATGGAAAATTTCAACTATGAAAGTGTAAAATTTCTAGTATGAAAGTGTAAAATTTCTAGTATGAAAATTAAAATTTCTGCTATGAAAATGTAAAATTTCTGCTATGAAAATTAAAATTTCTGCTATGAAAACGGAAAATTTCTATGAAATGTGTAAATATTCTACTCTGAAACTTGTAAATATTTATTACGAGAGTTGTAAACATTTATTACGAGAATTGTAAAACAATTCTATTCCGAAAGAAAAATGTAACCAGGGAAAATGGTAAAAAAAAATGCAGTTAAATTTTTTTACTACGAGAAGAGCATGATAAAAATATAAAAATGTGACTAAAACACGATCAAAACATCAGAATAAATACTGAAGTTAGAAACCCACGCAGCCAAATGACCCCAGGGCACCACCACCACCATTCGTGGTTAATAAACTTCTTGTTTTTATTTGCATTTTACATCCTTTTTCTTACATTCTCCGTTAATTTGCCGTTAAAGTGCTGAAAAGGGGTTTTGCCTTTTTTTTTTTG
>NW_010207072.1:0-417 GCF_000695765.1 Mesitornis unicolor
GGCCTTTGTGCCGGTGCTGAGGTTATCACCCTCGTTTGGCTTCACGAGCTCAGCCCGTAGGGTAACAGCCTGAGGTTGCCCAAATCAGGGTGTCAGTGCCCGGCCCCACGGGGAACAGGGCTGGGAGAAGCCCCCCCCAGCTCCTGGCCCCACAGGGGAGGACGCTGCTGGTGCCACCCTGCGCCCAAAGGGGAACGGTCCCTTCCCTGCCATTTGCACTTCAGTTTGATGTGAGCCCACCCCCCAAAAGCCAACCCCAAACCCCAAATGTCCGAGCTGCAACGCTGTGTTTGAGTACGTGGGCAGTTGGTTACGGATGAGAAATCGCCCCCTGGGCTCAGTGCTGTGACCCAGGCGGATCCAGCCCTGCTGGGTGCTGGGGCATCCTCCCCATGGGTCCCCCCTGAAGTCTGGGGG
>NW_010207072.1:624-1069 GCF_000695765.1 Mesitornis unicolor
CTCCCCATGGGCAGCACGGGCGAGCTGCAGCGGCAGCGCGTCATGGAGGCCGTGCACTTCCGCGTGCGCCACACCATCACCATCCCCAACCGCGGCGCGGCCGACGAGTGGGCCGACTTCGGCTTCGACCTCCCGGACTGCAAGTCCCGCAAACAGTCCATCAAGGAAGAGTTCACGGAGGGGGACGTCAACTGAGGGGGCCGCGAGAGACCAGGGATGGCGAACGAACCCTTCCCGCCCACCCAGGACAAAACATTTTCAGCCTCGCGTGTCTGGAAAAGTGGAATTTTGGCGTCCAGAGCCGCGCGAGATGAAACCTCGACGGCTGCGGGAAGAGCAAGGGCCCACCCGAGGGAAAGGCTTTGGTTTGCTCGGGCTCACCAAGGGGATTCGTGCCCGCGGGCGCCGGCTGCGGGTTGAACGGCGGATCCCGCACCCCACACTC
>NW_010207072.1:1146-1950 GCF_000695765.1 Mesitornis unicolor
CTCTGGGGCCGGGTCCTGGCAGGGAGCACGAGGCACCGCTTTCCCCACAGACTGCCCCGACGCGGCCGTGTCCTCCGGTTCCTCGTAGAGCTTTGTCTGTCGGTTCCCCACGCGTTCCTGTACGTAAATGTGTGTACATAAACAGAAGCCACTGTACAGACAGCGTTCTCACCGTGCTGCAAGGAGAACAGATGATTTATTTTCATGTAAGCTATAAAAGTTGACACTTACTCCTGAGACGCTGCAGTGTCAAGTAAATTAATTTCATGTTCTAGCATGTAAACATGCAGAAAATCCTGTCTCCGGCCTGCTCTGTTCAAAATCCAGTTTCTTTTCCTCCTCTGAGCATCCTCCACGCGGTTGCAGGGCAGGGGGCGAGCCCGTGGACCCCCCTGCTCCATCGGGTGCTGCTCTGGAGCACGAGGCGACCGCGTGGGGTCTTCCCAGTCTGGTTTTCTGACCCCGGTCCTTTTGTCCAGGTGTGATTTGGATGGGGAAAAAACCTCAGGGAAAGCAAGGACGCAAGAAGGGGGGTCCCCTCCTTCCCCCAAACAGCGACTCCCGTGCTGGAAAGCACAGGAGGTCCTAAAGCAGGACCCACACACCAGGTCCCAAAACAGGTCCCAAAACAGGTCCCACACCAGGTCCCCAAAGCCAGGTCCCACACCAGGTCCCACACCAGGTCCCAAAGCCAGGTCCCACACACTAGGTCCTAAACCAGGACCCACACACCAGGTCCCAAACCAGGTCCCCAAAGCGACGTCCCACACACCAGCTCCCCAAACCAGGTCCCCCACACCGGGT
>NW_010207072.1:2147-3631 GCF_000695765.1 Mesitornis unicolor
CCCACCCACGAGGTGTCCCACACGGGCCCACACACCAGGTCCCAAAGCCAGGGCCCACACACCAGGACCCACACACCAGGTCCCAAAACCAGGTCTCAAACCAGGTCCCACACCAGGTTCCACACACCAGTTCCCACACACCAGGTCCCACACACCAGGTCCCAAACCAGGTCCCAAGGCAGAGGGCACACAGGGGTCTTTGCCACAGGCTGGGGGGGAGCAGTGACCCCTTGGCCCAGCCCTGGACACTCTCCCCATGCAGCAAAGCAAGGGCTGGGGTCCCAGCTCTGGACGCCCCCTCTCCTTGTGTCCCCATGGGAAGGGAGGATGGGGACACGAGTGTGAGTGAGCCCTGCACGTGCTGTAACAGCAGCCCCGGGCCAGGTCCTCCCTCCAACACCATCGTCCCAGCGCCCACCAGCAGCTCCGAGCCTTCACGTGCAGGAGGTGACCTCCTCCTCCTCCTCCTCCTCCTCCTCTCCTGGTGACGGGCTCTGCTCTGCATGGGTGCGAGGGCTCCATCCTCAAGGCCACTGCACCCCCACACCGCACCACGGAGCACCCCCTGCCCCTTGGCACGGCCCAAACACCCACGCGTGCCCTGAGGTGACGGTCAACTCCAGCACTCGAGGGGTTCTCAACGCGTCCTTGGCGTTGTCCACGTGAACCAAGGCCTCTCGCGGCAGCGTCGACTGCCGCGCTCCGGCCCCGCTGTGAACGGTGTCTGGGGGCTGTGATCCTTGGAGAACGGGGTGTTTTTACAGCTGCGGTTTCCCTTTGGTTTTGTACGACAAAAGCACGCGTGGGAATTACAACTTGAAGCCCTGATGTAACGGACAGAGAGCTCCTCCTGCACCAGCTACGGCCGCTTCTCCATTGGTAAAACCCTGGTAAATGACCGGGAAATAGAGGATGAAATTGCTGCCTCCATCATCAAGACACAGCTGCTCGGAGACCGAAAAACCACACCGCTTGAGTGAGAGAACTGTCTTTAGTTATAAACGCAACCGCTATTTCTAGTTTTAGTAAGATAAACATTGCATATGTAGGAACCGGGATGACCGAGCTAGAGCCTTGCAGGAAGCGTCTTTACAGACCAACCTCGGGGCGAGAGCCCTTAAAGCCTCACAGAGATCTCAGAGACGGGGAGTGAGAGCCAGGGGAGCAGCCACATCTGCACACTGCAATACGCCCAGCGCAGGAACAGGGAGGCACAAAGGACCTGGATTCAAAGCAGGTTTGCCCCTTGGTGAAGGCACCGCCTCTCCCTGCGCCGTTCAGTCCAAATCTGCTGGGGGGTAAAAAAAAAATCACCTTCAAAATGCACCATCGGGTGCCCCTCCTGCCCTCCAGCAACGCGGGGATGAGTTCAGGGCTGCCGAGGTGCGAACACACAGCAACTGCCTTGGTGCAAGGAGGCCAGCGCCCCACAGCTGCCCCCTGCATCCTCACAACTGCCCCCTGCATCCCCACAACTGCCCCCT
>NW_010207073.1:0-239 GCF_000695765.1 Mesitornis unicolor
GGTGGCCCACAGGCGATACGCTGGCCCACGCCTGCTGGGACATGGGGGTGCTGGAGGGAGGGGACCAAGCTGTGCCCCCTCTCCAGCACTGCCTCCCTGCTCTGCCTGCCCCAGGAGGGGGGACACGGGCTGGGAGTACCTGATGCCCACGTAGAGGAGGTCATCGTGGGTGGCGCAGCCCAGCAGGTCCTGCAGGGTGAAGCCGCGAGCGAGGAGCTGTGGGCGGTAACGGGGGGAGT
>NW_010207073.1:741-1505 GCF_000695765.1 Mesitornis unicolor
TGCACAGAGGGCATGGGGTCTGCCTGGGTGCTGGTGCTGAGTGCCGAATTGGTGCTGAGCACCGAATTGGGGCTGTCCCGCTGGGGTTGGCTCCTGGGGACGGAGAGACTTGGTGGAACGGGGTCATCCTCATCACTCATGTCCTTGGTGCTGTCACCTCCTGCACAGTCGGCCTTCAGTCCCAGGTCTGTGGGGGCAGAGGCAGTGATGGGCACAGAGAGGTGACCCATGGCATTGGGTCCCAGGGCACCAGGGACAAAACGGGGTGCCGGGCCCAGCCAGGGCTTCCCCAGTGCTGGCTCCCCCACTCATATCCCCTTTCCCACATAAAGTCTCCCAGCCCAGCCCAGCCCAGCCGCCCTCGTCCTCCCACCCACCCAGGACCCAGACCTGTGTCACCACTGTTCCCCAGTGCCACCCACCTCTCACCAGCACGGTGAAAGCCGCCTGCACCGCCTGGCTCATGGCATTGTCCAGCGCAAACATCCAGTGGGGTTTGATGTGGTGCCGGCGCAGCACGCGGCGTACCTGGAAGGGACAGAGCCATGGTAGGGCATCGCTTGCAGCAGGGCATCACCTGCAGCAGGGCATCACTTGCAGCAGGGCATCACTGTGCCAGGGCATCACCCACACTGGGGAATCACCCACACTGGGATATCACCACATCAGGGCACCTCCTGCACCGGGACATCACCCGTGCCAGGGTACCACCATGTCAGGTTATTGCTCACACCAGGACATCACCCACTCAGCCCCTTGCCACC
>NW_010207073.1:1564-4802 GCF_000695765.1 Mesitornis unicolor
CCCGCAGCCGGGGCGCGAGCGTAAGGAGGTCCTGGCACAGCCGGTGCTGGTTGGGGCACTGGATGTAGCTCCGCAGGCAGCCCAGCAGCTGGGCGAGATGCTCCGAGCTCAACCTCCCGCCCGTCGCGCTCTGGGTGGGCAAAGGAGATGCTGAGGGGCTGCTGCGGTGCCCTGCAGACCCCTCCCCACCCCTGGCACCCACCTGGCTCTCCTCCAGGGCAGTGATGATGGCCGCTGCCTCTGCGCTGAGGACGCGGTGCAGCGTGGCCCGGCGTTTGCTGTCCTTGCGCAGGAGGAAGCCGTCCCCGCTGCTCTCCTCGGGGGAGGACGATGGGTGGGCAAAGGAGATGCTGAGGGGCTGCTGCGGTGCCCTGCAGACCCCTCCCCACCCCTGGCACCCACCTGGCTCTCCTCCAGGGCAGTGATGATGGCCGCTGCCTCTGCGCTGAGGACGCGGTGCAGCGTGGCCCGGCGTTTGCTGTCCTTGCGCAGGAGGAAGCCGTCCCCGCTGCTCTCCTCGGGGGAGGACGAACGCAGAAGGGAGTCAGAGCTGCCTGAGTCCTGGGCAGGGCTGGTGGGAGGTGGGGAGGGTTGGCACTGCCCCCTCACCCCAGCTCTGGGGCTTGGCAGAGGGCGTGGGGGACCTCCTGCAGCCCCGCCAGGCTGTAATGGGGAGGGATGTGATGCCCTGGCACAATGAGGGGGCATGGTGGGGTGTGGGTGGCAGGGGCAACCCTGGGGTCCCTCCACCTCCCCATGCCCATGATGCCCTACCCCAAGTAGCTGCAGCTGGAGGTGGCCTCGCTGTGGGGGGTGGCGGGGGGGCGGGGGCCTCCCCGCCGTGCCCCTCATCGGGGTGTCCCACCTGGCTGAGCAAGCGTCCCTGCTCCCATCGCTGCCCTCTGCATCCCCATCCCGCTGCCCAAAGCGGGGGGCATCACCTGCCAGGGAGATGATGGGGATGGAGATGGTTATTTGGCACCTCATGCCAGTCTCCCTTACATCTTGCCCCCCCAAAACTCACCCCCTGCTGGGGCCAGGGGCCGGCTCCGGCCCCTCCTGGCGTCGGCGAGGAAGGGGTCCTGCAGCAGCGCGGCCGCTGTCGCCCGCTCAGCCGGGTCGGCCTGGAAGCAGCGCAGGATGAAGGCCTTGGCCTGGGCTGACATAGACTCGGGCACCTCTGGGTGCATCTTGAACATCCCCACCTGGAGAGGAGGCACTTTTGGGGGACTCAAAGGGCCTGGCCACCCCAAATGGGGGCAATTTCAGAGCTGGAGAACCCTCCCAAAGCTCAACCCAACCCCGTGGGTACCTTGAACATGGCAGCTTGGGGGCTGCCCAGCTCGTAGAAGGGGGGCTTGCCCGTGGCCATCTCGATGATGGTGCAGCCCAAGGACCAGATGTCTGCTGGCTTCCCGTAGCCCCACGGGCCCTGGTCGATGATTTCTGGGGCCATGTACTGCAGGGTGCCTGGCCAGAGGATGAGGAGGGGGGAAAGGAGCCCATATCCATCACCCAAACTGCCCCCCAGGGTGGTTTCTCCTCCCCATGCTGTGTTCAAGGATGCAGACCCCATAATTGCCTGGTCCTCAGCATCCCATCACCCCCAAATTGGGGGAAGCCAGCCCTGTGCTGTCCTTACCAGTGAAGGTCTCGGCGCTGGGGCTGATGCCTGCCAGGCGCTTGGAGGTACCAAAATCGGAGATCTTCAGCACCCCGCTGTAGGTGTTGATGAGGATGTTGTCTCCCTGGAGTGAGAAGGGTACCCCAAAATAAAACCGAGCCACAAAAAGCCTCCTGGAGCTCAAGCAGGGCATCACCCCAGGGAGTCTGGGTACAGAGGGGCAGCTCCTGGCACCCTGGTGCCCCTGGAGAGGAGGGGATGAGGCCTCGTGATGCCCCCCACCCCTTCACCTTGATGTCGCGGTGCACGATGTGGTTGTCGTGGAGGTAGCTGAGCCCGTCCAGGATCTGGCGGGTGTAGAAGACGATGGTGGCTTCGTTGTCCTTCAGCGGCCCCCACTTGGAGCGCAGCAGGGACGAGAGGCTCCCTGAAGAGGGGAGCATCCCCAGTTAGACCCCACGCATGGCCACGTGTGCACCCTCTGACCCCCAAATCCTGTCCCCAGCGCTGCCCACCTCCCGGCACCTCCTCCATGAAGATCTTGATGAAGCCGTCCTGGCTGATGGAGCCCAGGTACTGCACGATGTTCCTGTGCCGCAGGCGCTTGTGCAAGGCGATCTCCTCGTGCAAGGGCTGCGAGTACCTGGGCGGTGGGACACCAGGGTGAGGGGCTCCCCAAGGACCCCCTGGGACCTCCCAGGACCCCTTGGGACCCCTTGAGATGGCACCCACCAGCTGTCCCGCTCCGGGATCTCCTTGATGGCGATGCGCACTTGGTTGCTGAGGCAGCGCCCGGCGTAGACCACCCCATAGGTCCCCCTGCCCAGGACCACTCGCTCACCCGCCTCCGAGTACTCGTAGCTGTACTGGGGGCAGAGATGGGGGTGTCACCCCCGTGTCACCCTGTGTCACCCCCGTGTCACCCCATGGCCCCGTCTCACCTCCAAGATGGGCTGCGTGGGGCTGGGCACCTCCTCGCCGCCCACTGCCTGTGTGGCCAGGAGGGACTGGATCTGGTCACAGAACCTGCCGGGGGAGGACAAGGGTCCTGAGCCCTGGTGAGGACACTGAGGACATGGCCACCGGTCTCCAACCACCGGCACAGAGGGGCTCCTGCTTCCCCTCCCAATCTGGCCCCCACCAGTGGCACAAGGCAGGGCCTGTTCCACCCTGCTTTGTGTCCTTAGGATACCCCATTTCCCCCAGAAAATTAAGGTAGGGAAAAAGCAGTGTGTTCCCATCACCGGGGCAGTGACTGGGGGTCCCCTATGGGGGTTTCTGTGCCTGTTACCCCCCCTGCTCACCACCGGCAATGCTGCTGGGAGGGGAAGTAGAGCTGGAAATCCTCCTCTGCATGCACCACGTAGAGGAAGCAGCCCCGTTCATCACATCTGCAGATGCTGGAGGGAGAGCACCCCCCATCCCTGTCAGCAGTGGGGCTGGGGGGCTGCCCATGGGGTGTGGGCACATGGGGCATCCTCAGCCCTGGCACTGAGGACAGCGGGGACATGCTCACCTCACGCCCCGAACGGCTGTGGCCACGAAGGTCCAGCTCGATGTCGCTTTCTGGAGAAGGGGCAGGTGAGGAGGGGTCGGTGGGGACCCCCCCGCACC